>NW_026126800.1:0-124761 GCF_943737965.1 Phodopus roborovskii | reverse complement strand
TCTCAGGAGATTTTTTGTTTTTTCCTAGACTGCCCCATTATATAGTCTAGATTGTCCTGAACTCACTATGTGTAGACTGGAATAGTTTGAACACAAAGTGATCCACCTGCCTCTACCACAATACCAGGTTTTTTTTTAAGTCAATATTTTAAATTACCTGGTGTCTTTCTTTGGGTTGACCCTATTGAGTGAAATTGGTTTTGTTTTCTATGATAGGCTCACATAAATTTGAATCTTTTTGGCTTTGGTAGTCATTCCTGAGACACCAGAGAAGTTTCCAAGGGGTCTCATATTAGGCTGCAAGGGCATGCACTCATTTCATGCTCCATCCTACTTCTGAGAAGCTCAGTCCAGAGAAGCAGATGTGGGCTGCAGGCCCCTACATTTCCCTGTGCATCCTTTCTGGTGTGGTTCATGATATTGGCAAATGAGAGAGAAAGGAGTAAGTAGGGAAGCACAAACTAGAAACTTTTCTATGTTGCTTGTGTGTCCTGACACCTAGCTGTGAATGAAGACAGATAGCCTCCCTCTGTGTCTGAAGACCAGGAGCTTCTTTAGTCTACCTCTATTTGGAAAAGAGGCTCTCAGCACAGCTGCTTTGCAACAGTTTATATGCACATGCTTTCTCTGAGAGGTAGGGATAATTTTAGATTCTCCTAAGACTCCTGTCCTTAATGTGGAACATGCAACCTACTATATAACAAGGCTTATAGAACATATCCAAAAGCAATATAGATGAAAATGTACAGATGCAGGAAACTTCTATGTTGTGACTAGGAGAAGACAGTACCATGAGAGGCAGGATACTGCAGATTAGACCAGGATGGGACAATCTATGAGACACAGGAAACCTGGGATACTGACAAAGGGAGAACAGAATTATCAGATGCAGGAAACTGGGAAGTCTAGACCAGGAGAGACAGAATCATAAAATGTAGAAATTTTCAGGTTAGGAACAGAGAGGACAGAACTGTGGATGACTCAGCTTGACTGGAATAAAGTCCCATAAGTTTCATGGCAGACACCTCAAACTACTTAGAGGGAAAAATACTCAGTGGGTGAACACACGATCCTCAAAATGGAAGAAACCAAGTGGTCTTTCTTTCACCGGGAGCCACACATATAAAAGGAAGCACATGATAATTGCTGTGCATAAAACTACCTCAGTATCAGATAAGCATCCTGCTTAGTTGCCAGATAATCAGTGGTCTGTGAGATTAACTCTAGCAAACTTCAATAGACTAGGAATGTGTTCTGTCACAAGCTCACTTCCTTCTCCCTTTTGCCTTTTTATTTGGAGGCCAGGTAGAGGTCCAGTCTAGCCTTGAAGTTGAACTCCTGCCTCTGTCTATCATGTAGGTGTACAACAGGGCTACCACTCAGGTCTAGCAATAATTTATCTCTGGCAGCTCTGAGATCTTTCCTGAAGATGTTGCACATGGAAGTTGCCACCTCTGAGTAAGGTCAACCATCAAAGCCAAGGGGTCTTAAGGATGATACTTCAGTAGAACACTAGAGGACAATGTAGAATTAAAATGACAGAGTGGTTGGTGTTTTTCTTCCTGAGTCAGGGATAACTTCCTGCCTGTTCATGTATCAGGATGACTCACTATTTCTGAGCATCACAGCTGTCTCTTGTGAGAAGGAGATTTTGATTTAATGCCTCATTGAGAACCATTGCTTTAATGAGATATAGGGAAAAAGAGAGGGGAAAGGAGAACAGATATGATTATAGATGATATATGATGGGAGATGTCATCCCAGTATATATGTTTTCATACTGGTCAATGAATAAACACTGTTGGCCAATAGGAAAGGAAGATAGGAGGGGCTAGGAGACAAGAAGGAAATAGGAAGTAGAGAGAAGAGCTAAAGATGGAGAGTCTGGAGAAAGCAGCTCTAATGCCTCTGATAAGAGAAACAAGAAGAGATCAGGCAGAAATGGGTTAATACTTAAGATAGAGCTAGTCGATAAGAAAACTTAGAAATGGGCCAACAGATTATATCAAACAGAGAGTCTCAGTGTAAGCACTGGGCCAGGCATGGCTATGGACAAGACCAGGTGATGGGCAGCAAAAACCCATACTTGTTATAATATTCAGGAATTGTGGCTGCTCATGAGTGGAAAGACAGAGGCTGAGTGCTTCACCCCTAGAAGACAGGAGCACATGTAGATTTTATTGAGAGCAGGACATGTAGATTTTTTATTGAGGCAGTGAGGGCCACCTTGATGAACAACACAAGGGGGATTGTCTTAGCACTCTGGCTTTGTCTTATCCATTCATTACTTATTTTTGATATTATTTTTTCCTAATTTTTTGAGAATTTTCTTTCCTGCCATCTTGTTATTCTCAGGGGGGGTATTCAGTATCTGCAGAGTGTCTGTGTGACTACACATGATATATGTGTCTACCACGTACTATATGACCACATACTCAGGAACTTAAGTTGCAAGCATCATTTTCCTGTGACATGAGGATTCAAAGAAAGGGAGCCTGAAATCCCTTAAGGACATTGTTACTAATTGAGATTCTCATCATCTTTGGCACATAGTTTGAGGGGCTGGATTAAAGATGGAGACTGTTCAATGCATCCTCCAGATTTCGAACCTTTAATAAATACAGAGCTGAGTGTTGATCCAATTTCAGACTGCATCCTCCCTGGACCAATTAATCATGTGCATCTCATCCTCCCCTGGTTCTTTCTGTGTATAATCTAAGGCTCATATCTGATATGTTAAGATGGATGCTACATTACTGACCCCTTATCTGTTCTTCCTAGTGTAAGCGCCATGTTGAATAAATTTCTTTCTCTCTGCTTTACAAAATTGCTTTGTCTACTATTTTCTTTACATATTTATTATATGTATGTTTGTACATGTGCATGTGTATGAGCATGTGGAGGTTAGCCGACAACTTGCAGGAGTCAATTTTCCCTCCAAGTGCTAAACCTCCAAAGGATCATTCTCAGGTCTTCAGATTTGGTGGCAAGTGCTGGACTTACAGCTTAAAATGACTGACCTCTTCCATAGACTCATTCCCTTAGAATACTTTCTAATTCTGTGTGGCAGTTTGAGAGAGGTCAGTGAAACCAATAGGGACAAGGCTATGGGAGAGAACACATCATGGTGGGTTTGATAATTTACAAACTTGACCCATCTGTTTAGTGTCTGCTTTGCTATGTGAGGGTATAGGTCTCTCAGCCTCATGCTCCAGCCACTGGCTGCCATTCAGCCTCTGCCATTATGGTTCGCTCTCTCTGGAACTGTAAGTAAAAATAAGTTCTCTTCTTCTTGGCTTTTGGCTCAGTCAGAGCAAGATCATTTGGGTTTTTGGCCTACTGGGATGCATCCCTACAGTCACAGAGTCCTCCTAAGTCATCCAGTCTGCAGATCTCAATTCATCACAATCCAAAGCTGCTTAGCCATCTTTCCTCAGTGCCTGTTTAGAGAGACAAGTAATTTTAAGAGTAGAGAAAGGAGATTGTTCTGTGTGTCACACTGTGCAGAGAAATGAGAGTTCCATTCACAATCAAGTCTATAGTTCAGAGTCCTAAGTGTGATGATAGAGAGGAGGGCAATACCAATAAATGAACAGACAGTTTTTACCTTGTTTGTCTCTCCTCACATGTTGTAAACCTAAAGTTCCTCTTGTTCTATCCCAGGTGATGAATTTTTTTAACAACCTTGAGTCAGTCAGGTCAGCACTTACTTCCTTCTTTTTTTTGAGACAGAGCTTGTTCTAAACTGCCTTGTAGACCAGGGCTGGCCTTGAACTCACTGAGATCTACCTGCTTCTATATCCACTGGAGTGTTGCAAGCATGTCCTCTTTTTCCAAAGCTACTAGGCAGAATTTCTATAACTGAGTCTCCTTCCCACAAACCATAACAACTCAGAACTATGAATAAGTAAGATAAACAAATCAAAGTAAAGTCAGCAAACATACAAAAAAACTCTGGGGGTTCCTCAAAGAATACATACCTTCCAAACAATGTTCCCATTCCCAATCTTCCACACCAAAAGTAATCATGAAGACCAACAAAAGGAAACACAGAGTTGGTAGAGATATTTTCTACATTAATATCAAGGGCAAAATAGCTTGCCAAATCTTCCATAGCAGGGCTCATACTTGGGATCAGAATAATAAGGACACAGACAAGAGGACATGAGCTTGAGGTTACACTACTTTGGACATTGTATCAAGAAAAACCAAAGTAATGAATCAAAGTAACCCAAAACTTCTTTCAAAAAGAAAGCATCCATGGAAGAAGACTGTGAAGGGGCAAGAGAGATGGCGAGTGGTAAAGAGCTTCTGGTCACTGTTCCAGACACCTAGGTTAGATTCCCACCACCCACATGGTCGTTAACAACCACCAGTTCCAGGCCTAATGCCTGCTTTTGGCCTAATCATTCACTAAGCATGCATATGGGTGTGTGTGTGTGTGTGTGTGTGTGTGTGTGTGTGTGTGTGTGTATACTGGCAGAACAAAAAGAAAACCTAACTATAAACTCACACATAGAATCAATTACCAAAAGTAGAAAAATGGGTGAAGGTATTGATTTTTGTTACTGGGGAAGCAAGAGTATCCTAGCTGGTTAGATTGTCAGTCATCACAATGTAGTTATTTGAAGAGGAACTTGACTTGAGAAAATACCTCCATCTGGTGTGTAGGAAAGTCTGTTGGGCATTTTCTTGCTGCTATTCATGGGGGAGCTGTCAACGATTGTGGTCATCCCTAGGATGCAGGGTCCTGGGCTTTATAAAAAGCAGGCTAAGAAAGCCATGTGATGAGGGAACCAGTAAGCTGTACCCTCCACAGTTTTTAGGTTCTGTCTCCATGATGTTGCTAGACTCTATGCCCTGACTTTCCTCAGTAGTGTGACCACAGAAATTGGACCCTTTCTTTCCCAGATTGAGTTTGGTCACAGTACAGGTTCATAACTAAGACACCGTGACTTACACATTGCAGTCTTTAGTCTTGTTAGTAAAATAATCTAGAAATAGACCCAGAAGCGATCTTGTGGACAATTTTAATGTAGTTTGAAATGAAAACAACAGGGCAGGCAAGCTGTAAATCTTGGCAACTGCCTGGTGAAGGGAAATAGAGGAGGAAGAAAAGAGAGCCATATTGTTTGTAAGCAGTGACTTGGGAAATAAACAGCTGCATGGGGAGTGGAGGGAAGGGAGGGGGATTCTAAGAAACAGAGTGAGAAAGCCCAATTTCATCCAGGAAAGCATGCATTGTCTTAGTTAGGTTTCTATTACTGTGAAGAGAAACCATGTGACCACAGCAATTCTTAACAAGGTGTAACTTACACTTTCAGAGGGTTAGCCAATAAATGATAAGGCGCATTGGGCGGAAGCATAGTGGCATGAAAGGAATATGGTATTGGGTACATCTTGGCTTGCAGGAAAAAAGAAATTGGCTAGAAATGTACTGGGCAGTATCTTGAGCTTAGGAGGCAGCAGAGCCATACCCAGTAGTGAGATAATTCCTCTAACAAGTCATACCCACTCCAACAAAGTCACATGTCCTAAGAGTGTCACTCTAAATGGGCTTGGGCTACCACCCATGCCAAGGCAAGTGGGCAGCACCAGAAAGAAAACAAGATGGAAAAAGGCCAGTAATGTTTGAGTGCCTGTACCTAGGTATTTGGGAAGGTATTATAATCCCCTCCTGAATTCCCCTATTCTGCCACTTCCATTCCAGACAGTTCTACTGGTTGGCGCTGATACCAAATCTCACTGCAGTTGCATTTCTATTTTCGGGCGACTATTACCCAGTGTACGGTAAAGAAGTTCTCAATGGCATAGCTCCCCCTGACCAAACGGTATGTATGATCTTTTTCAGAATTCACCCATTTCTCAGCTTTGCTGCCTCTCAGGGATTTTATACATCGGTTGGGACAAGTTGTCAGCCGAGAAGGCTGCAGCGCCAGCCTGCTCTCTACACTTACAAAGTTGAAGCCTTGTCTGACAGGCCAGTTAGAACATTTCTGTTCTTTATGTTCCCACAGCATCCAGGGCGGACCCCGTGACACTCCACTGCCAGCATGACAGTTTTCTTTTCTGGCTCAGCTACTGTTGTGACTGGTAATGGAAGAACAGACAGACATTGGTTTGGTTCCCATTATGCATGCCCGTAGTATTATAATAGTTTGTTAAAACTGTTTTGGTAAATTTGAATTTTAAAAGTTTCCATTTGGGATTACAGGAGAGCTAGTCAATGAATGATATTATGATACAAACAAGGATAATTCTGCCTGAAGTTTTATCTATATTTGCTCCATTCAGGAGGTGCTTTGGTTCTGAGTTTAAATGGGCATATCACAGTATGGTAGTTTCTTCCCTTAGAAGTTTTTGAGGGAGAATGAAACTTAACATTCTCTTACTCTTGTGTTCATTCACTTTACCTATAGGGCATCTGATATGCACAGGACAGCCACTGGGGAGGAAAGCGTTTCTTTGGTTTTTCAAGACAGGGTTTCTCAGTGTAATCCTGGCTGTCATAGAGCTCCACCCTGCAGACCAGGCTGCCCTTAGACTCAAAGATTTCCTGCCTCTGCCTCTGGAGTGCTGGGATGAAGGTGTTTGCACAACACCTCCTACCAGGAGGGAAAACTCTTAAAGTGGACATGAGGACACAGTTGGAGAAAAGAATATCTAGGAATGGTGGTTGAGACCTGTAATCCCAGCACTGGGAGGAGGTTGAGCAGGATCATAGCCTGGGCTAAGGCACATAGTTTCAAGCTGAAGCCAGGACCTCAGGAGGGGACTCTGATGTGTGGGAGATGAAGGGCTTGAAGCTGATAGTGTGTGCTTCAGTCTTTAAACTGAAATAAAGGTATAAAGGTGTTTATTTTAATATAATTGCAAATATTTAAAATCTTAAGACCAAAAGAAATTAAATCACAGCACCAGCAATCCAAGTTTTAGAAAATGTGGGACTCACATAAAAGTGCTTTGGATGGTTATTGCAGTCTCTCAATCCTGTAGGAAACAAAGGAAGAAGGGTGGAACTGGTGGGGTTCCTGCCTGGCAGAAAATATTTGTGGTTCTTACTTTGTTCATGTGGGTTTAAAGCTTCCAGGGGTGAGTTTAAATTCAGAAGACAATAATTTGGAGGAGGGAGGTCCAGCCTCAGACCCACCATGAAGCATTGGCTCTTGGTAGGTCAGACTGTGTCCTCAGCCAACTAATGGGCTGACAGTGTACACTTTTTAGGCTAGCTGGAGTTTGCTGTAGGGTTTTACTTTGGGAAGTGCCTGGTTCCTGGTTTGAAGACAGTGCTAGAGAGATCCGAAGTCTGGGTGAAGGCACACATAACAACTTTATGCCTCATATATTTCACTCATAATTTTTATTTTAAAAATGACCCTGAGGTACCAGGAGGATGATGGTGGTCGGTGTAAGGTCAAAAACAAGAAGGCAAGCAACCACTTTTCGGCACTAACGTGCCAACCTTTGCCGCTGATATTTGGGAGCTAACAGGCTTCTCCCGCCTCCCTTCCCACTTCCCTTTCTCTGAGCCTGTGCTTGCAGGCTGGTCCCCACCTGTTTAGTCCTGCTAGCAGCAGGACCCAGCTTCCCATCTAACCAGCCTCCAATGCATGTGTGTCCTTGTTAGCCCATCCTTCTTTCGTCGACCTGGCTGTGAGTACATAGAGGTTTTGAAGTGCCAGAGCTGCTTCTTAAACCTTGCTCATGTGTGGTATTTTCACGCCCAATAATTCTCTGAGAGGCCATGGTGGAACATGTCTATATTATGTCTATAATGCTATTACTTCAGAGGCTGAGGCAGAAAGAGAACTGGCATTTCCCAACCAGCCATTATCAAGGTTGAAATTATATTAAGGAAAAAAATAATTAAAGCCAATCATCCAAGCAAACAAGGACAATTTTAAAAGTGGTAATATAGGTCATTGGTAAGAGAGTTCTCTTGTGCTGGTTCAAGGGTGGGGTTTAGTTCTTCAGTATTGCAAACAAGACAGAAAACCATGTTTGTGTGCTTCGAAAGGTTGGTTTTGTGTGTCAACTCTGACACAAGATAGTCATTGGAGAGGAAGGGGCCTTGGCTAAAAAAATGCCTCCCTTGAAATCTGGGCTCTGTATGCATTTTCTCAGTTAGGATTAATTTGGGATGGCCCAGACCCATGTGGGTGGGGCCATCCCTGGGCTAGTGGAGTAGGACTTTGTTAAGAAAAGAGGTCAGTTAGCAGCACAGGTCTAAAGAGTCTGCATCAGGCTCCTGCCTGCAGGCACTGTCCTGGTTTGATTCCTCTGTCCTGACTTCCCTTCAGTGATGAATACAGCGGAAATATATTTTCAAATTTTACCCTTTCCCTTCCCTAGTGACATTTGTTCATGGTGTTTTATCACAAAAACATACCCTAACTAAGGCAACCTGCAAAGATGTAACCCTGGTCTAATTTAGATTTTCCTCAAGGCCATGGTGCTACCTCCTCACTGGTCTTATGGTACTTTTCCTGGTCTCTCTGGTCTACCCCTCCACTCTTTCCTATTTTTCATGACATCTTCCTGGCAGACCACTTATAGCCTCCATAGCTTCCAAAATGCAACTGATCTTGGTAGCTCCGGGGTCATAGCCTATGCCAGTTTTCTTGCCTGACTTACTTATTTTAGACATCTGACATCACTCTTACAGCATTTACTGCCTAGTCTACTGAATTGTGCTGTACCTATGAGGTGGTTCCAGTAGATTCAAGGCAACCTCACCTGTTTTCCAAAGGTCTAGGGTAGAGTTGTAATGGGTGTTTATGAGGTGGCAGGAGATAATAAAATCATGTTTTGTTAACATACTGCATTTTTAAGCAAAGTCCCTTAGTAGCCTGGACCCTCTTATGTGGGATAAGATTACTAGGGTGATGCCACCCATTACTTCAGATAACTGCTAAGCTTGCATTTAGTAGCCCCTCTCGCACCCCCTTGATTTTTTGAGACAGGGTTTCTCTGTGGCTTTAGAAACTCTCTTGGAACTTACTTTTTGTAGACCATGCTGGTCATGCACTCACCAAGGTCTTCCTGCCTCTGCCTCTCAAAATGCTGGCACTAGAGGCCTGGGCTTCACCTCCTGCCAATAGCCTATCATGGTTTTTCTAGCTGCTAAGCTTGCAATTAGCTTCCTATTTGTGGTTATTGTTGTACTTCTTTCCATCTCCTCCTTCTTCTTTGATATGAAGCTTCAGATGCATTTAAAAAAGTCTGTTGTTTATTAATATGCATATGTCTTAACCAGGAAGTTGCCAGGAAAGTTAAATGGGGGTTATAGAGGTGAGGAATTGTTACTCATCCCAAGGATGACTGGAGGAGGTCAAAATGAGATAAATATGAAGTCAGTCTTAGGCTTTGCAAAGATGCATCAAAGCATGAGTCAGTGTTCGTTTGGTGTAGGCAGAACCAATGTAGTGTTTACATCTCATCCCATTCCATTCACCATCCCAACCAAACCCACCTTATCAAAGTCAGTCCCACTGTGTCCAGTCCGTAGTTCAATGTCACAACCCTCAGCTCACTTTACTGCTTTTTCTCTTCATCTCTTCTTTGTTCTTTGTCTTTCTTCCACACTTCGTCCTTGGTATCTCTGCTCAATGGAGTACAAATACAGAAGTATTTGTGAGTACATATAAAGGCTGGAGGCATTTGCCCTGATTGCTATCTTTTAAAATTTTTTGTAGCACACAGAATGTTGAACCCTTAAGGCCCTGTCCATTCTGGAATGCTAAATTAGGCATCAGGAATGAATGAGCCCTAGATGCCATCTGCAATGTGCCATCCCATCCCCATATATTGGTGACTGGTGACAGTTTGTCACATTAACACTGGCACTCACTCCTGGAGTCTGACTCAGAATGGTTTAAGAACAGCTTGATCCACTGCTGTGACATGTACCTTAATCCAGTGCAGGAATCCCAGAAGCCTGATCTCAGAGCCTGTCATGAAGTCTGGATGTCCCACTTGACGGTGATTATGAACTGATCAATATTGCAGCAAATAAGGACAGGTGGACAACAAATAGGCTGGGAACAGATGTTTATTCAGGGAAGAAATAACTTACAGCCTAGACAGAGAACACCAGCAATTTCCACCTAATGTCCTCCTGTCCGAGTCCCACCAGCAAGAGAGCTTTTCCAGGCTCTTCCTCAGACTTCCTTCCACAGGTCACTTCCCGCCCATGGCTCCATCCCCCCAATAGGGCATGCTCAGTGCCACAAGCGACTATCTCACTACAGATCAAAATTCTGTATCCTATTCAGGGCTTTAGTAAATTAGAGTTCCTGTCATATCTTTTTCCCCAACAATGAGGTGGGTGCAACCCAAGTAGCATCTTTTATGGGTTCAAGACCAACACCCTTACCATGTCTTTGTATGGCAGAGTGCACAGTAGGCAGACCTCCAAGGCCTTGCTTTGATTTCCTGGGTTCCTATATATAGTTCAGACCCTAGTGGGATTAGATTCTCCCTCATCCTACCATGATAACTTTTCATTCCTGTGATAAAATAACTGACATGAATATTATGAGGAAGAACATTGATTTAGTTCATAGCTTCTGCCATCACTGGCAAGAAGTGGCACAGTGTGACGGAAACCTGACAGACAATAAGTAGAGAGAACACAATTACATGGTTGTCCGATGAGGCAGTATGGCTCGATCAATACCTCTTACCACTGAAAAGCTCAGAACTGCACAGCAACTAACCTCATACTTTATTTCCCTGTTAATAAATTCAAAGGGGAGAACCTGGTATCCCACCAAAAGGCATCCTAAGAAATATCCTAACACTTACACTCTTCATTATTAATTTTAAAATCATTATAATGTTGGAAAATCTGCTGTCATGCTATTCTATCTCTCTAATACACACAAAACATTCCACCATATTCATGTGAGCGACCCCCCCCAAATAACACATGCCATGGCCCCCAACCCATTCCCAATGTGGGGGCCAAGGATCAGTATGCTTTTCCTTCAAAAGAAGAAGTCAACCAGATGGATGGCTCTCTCCCAGGAATTAGTTAAACAAATAGATGTTAAATATGAATTCTTTCAACTGGAAGTATCACTGCTTTCTAATATTTATTCTTTTCTGTTTTCCAGAGATGAAGACATACATTATATTTTGGGCCTCCCTCCGTATTAGTTCCCTCTCTCAGAACAAGGATTTGATCAGCTCATTGCTGACAATGAATTGATAAAAAGCATGAAATGGAGCCCCATGTGATTGCAGGGAGTGAAAGTACCTTTACTACTGGTTCCTTCACTGGACAGTGTTGATTGAGGAGATAAATCTACGTATCTATCCATGCAGACTGCCCCAACAGGGGAGTCACTCAAGACTGGATATGTGTTAACAAAACTAAGTCCCTTCCCATCATTAATGGAGAGCCAGGCCTTTGTCCAATGGAGTGCAACTTTGTAGATAAAATAAATTCCAGGTATTATGGCACCTCTCAAGAGTGCATTCATAATAATTGATCATACTTTACAGCATTCCCCTTTTAAAACTACGAAGGTAATTTGGAGGAGACTAGGGAACTATCCCTCAGGATCTCTACTCCAACAAATATGCTCAGGCTTCACACTTTGCTCCACCTGGAATACCAGCCTGTTGTGATAAGATAGCACCCATCCATGTTTCTGATGTTGGGCTGAGAGATCAGGGCAGAGAAATCATAGTCCAGAAAAAATGCAAACCATGATTGACTCTCTGATTCCTCATATGGATTATCATACATTATTACTTCCCAAACCCAGCGGTACAAACAGCAATCTCACAAATGTCAGATATTCAGTCTGCTACCCATTATGCTTTAAACATTACCAACCCCAGCCTAGCAAAAGACTGCCAGCTATGCTTGACCTTGGGAACCTCCCTGGTCCATAGCATTACCTGTGCTTAATGATTCCTTGTTGCCTAATTATGAATTCATGGGGAAGGATAACTTCACAATTAGAGTCTCTTTTAAAATCCAGCCCACAGGATTTAATAATTCCTCATGGCTTTACAAACATTTTAAGAATGAATGACAGCTTTGATAGAGATGTAGGATAAGCCTCCTTTACCTCTTGCTTTTCAGTGATTAATGTCTCCACAGCTCTATGTGCTGGTTCTGGACAAGTCCTACTTTGTGCAATGACTTAGCTTATGCCTTGCTGCCAGCTAATTGGACAGGATTGGGTGTCCTGACTACCCTCCTTCCAGATATAGAAATAATACCTGGATGTGCCCATCCCAATATGCAGCATAGACTATTTCACTCTGAGGCACAAGAGAGCAGTCTAATTCATTCCAATATTGGTTGGACTTGGTATTTCAGGAGACCTAGCCACAGTTCTGCAGGCATGAGTGTTAGGGAGACTAGCAGCCAGCTGACCCCCGCCCCCAACGATGGGCGGGGAGGCTCATGGCAGTGTCATCCCCATGTCAGCTTTACCTGGCTTTACCTGGCAGCCAGAGGACTCAGTTATGCATGAGCAAGTCCCCTTTAAAAGCAAGTGGCCCACACCCCTCTCACTCTCTGCCTCACTGCCTCTCTGCTTCTCTCTCTGCTCCTTTGCTCTCTCTTTGCTCTCTCTCTGTTCCCTCTCTCTCTCCTGCTTTCGGTTGGCCACCAGCTACCCCCTCTTTCTCCCCCCTCTCTCAATAAATCCACGTAGGCGCTGAGTCTCGTGTTTGTTTTTCTTAGGCATAAGTTGCATCAAAAGAACAACAATGGGAATAGCAATAAAATCATACTCTAGGCTGTCTCAACAGACCATCTAAGTGTCAGTCCAAGACGTCCAGGACCAAGTTGACTCTCTAGCAGTGGTGAACCTACAAAATAGAAGAGGGCTAGACTTACTCACTGCTGACAAGTGAGTTATTTGACTTTACAGCTAAATGCTGCTTTATGCTAACAAGTCCGGAATTGTTCTAGACAGATTCAAGAAACATCAAGAAGAGCCCGAGAAACTTTGCAGATGGCTGTTTGATCAACCATCTGGAATGCCTAGAATGGACTCCTGCTTTACCTCCTTCCCCTGCTAGGTCCCATCCTTAGCCTACTTAGTCTATTATCGCTAGGACCTTTTCTGTTAACAAACTGATGTGCCTCATTAAAAATCAAATGCTATAAAAAATGCAACCCATACAGGTACATTATCATCACCTTGAAGTGGCTGATATGGGAGACAGCTGTGAAAAACTTCTAGCCAATACACAAGGTAACCTGTGTGTTGACAAAATGGAGGTCATCCTGTCCTTGGTGATCATTTCCAATGACGGGCAACAGAGGAGAGACAGAGGTTTCCCTACCCCAATAGTCCCTAAGACAGGAATGTTCGTCACAAGTATTCATCTCCAATGACAGGTAAGGCTATGCCACATTCCCCTGATCCAAGAATGTCTCTAACCTAATACAGGCACAGTCCTCTCAAGAACATCCCACTTCATGGCATTTTTTTAACTATATTTAAAAGGGGGGACCTGTGCAGAACACCAGAGGATAGTTAGCATCTTAACAGACATCTTTCCTATTATTCTCTTAGATACGAATATACTGGTAATTTTCCATTCTCCTATATTATTCCCTTGTTAAACATTTGATGCAATCTGACCTGAAAGAATCCCAGCTGCATGCTTATCATATAGCAAGTTATCTTATAGCAGAACACCTGCATTCTGCTTGGAAGGACCTTCTGCCTCCCTCAAATACTCCACATTTCTTCCTCTTGTCCCGTTCCCTCATTTCTCCACCACTTAAACTCTGTGGTTATATTCATTAAATGAGACATGATCAGAATACTGTCTTGTTTCCATCTCTTGTGTCTCTTGTTCCCTCATTCGCCTCCCTCCCGGCAGGGTCCCTGTCAACTAACCAGCAGATCGGGGTAATTACTAGGATTCTAGCTTGAACAAAATGGATCTAGTTATCATCTGCCATTATCACAGATGAGGAATCCAGGTCGGAGAGAGCTGACCTCAGGACAGACCAAGGGATCTTTGTTAGGTAGTTTGAGATACATCTTGAATGTCCAAGTTGCTGTTGGGTGTCTTGGAGTAAATGAGTCTGTCTATTATGGGAAAGGTCTGCGCTGGTGATGGCATGCTGGAAACTAGTATGAGTGGGAATCTATCCCCAAAACTCTTAGCTAGATGCTAGACACTAACAGTGTGAGCCTGCCGCATGCAGAAACCAATTAGTATGTGTTTACTTAGAGCCCAGGATGGGTCAGGTCATAAGCATTGTAGATTCTTAGTGCTTGTAACTTAGAGATACTTAGTGCTTGTAACTTAGGGATGCCAGTGACAGACAACAGACTGAGTCACACCACTAAGTAACAGCCTCCAGATGACCATATGCTCTGTAGAATTTTCCTGAAACTATAGCACCATGGAGATCTGCATTTAGGAGCTTGGCCTGAATCATCTGTGGCTGCCTAGGAGGTGAAGAGAGCCAATAAAGAAATGTTTGTAACAAAGCAAACAGATCACAAACACCCACAGCCAACCAGTTTCTCAGGTTCTTCTCTAGTGCTCACAAAACATGGGATGTACTAACATGGCAGGATTCAGAAATAAAACTCAAGTGTCTGTCTTGATTCTGTGGCACAGCTCACAGATACGCTTTCAGAGTTCCTGCAGAGGAAGGGAGAGAGTGCATCTGTCATAAAGTCTGAAACATGGAGAAAGTTAGCACCATGAGCTTGGGAATTACAGGTGTTCAGCCAAACAGAGCTAGGCTCGTGGCTGAGAATGAGCATGAGGGAGCATTTGAGACTGTGTGTAAGTCCATGTTCCCTGATGACAATTGACCAAGGCCAAGTACACTCCCCTCCTTGGACTTCAATTTCTTACCTGGAAGAACCTTTCCAAGGTTCTCAATAGGCAGAGTTGGAGCTCTGCCTTGATGCCTTTCCTGCTGGCCAGTTGTTGGTGTGATGTTGGAGCCCCTGGCTCAGAGAAGGAAGAGCATCAGAAGGTGGCATTGTAGTAACAGCCATTAACAACCCATGTGCTTTTCACCCTATCTGTTCTCCCAAGTGAAATGAACAAATGAACATTAGTCTTGTTTAACTCCTATTACAGAAGGTGCAGTTTGCCAGGCAGGTCCTTGTGTAAGGTAGCATGTTTAACTAAAAGTTAACAGTAGAGGACCAAAACTTTTTGCTGGGATTATTATCCCTTGTCTTGGTGCCCTTCACACAAAGCCCAGATTTGAGTCAAGAACACTAGGCTCAAATCTGAAACAAGCCCTTTCTGCAAGGACCCCAGGAGGCAGCCCCACAGCACAGTGGAACTCTCACACCTTCTGGGACATGGGAGGCTTTGTGACTATAGAGTGTTATACAAAGCCTATAAATTGTGGCTATAAACACAAACTCATAACTACTTGGAGGGGAGAAAACTTCCCACAAGACAGTAATGCCTTCATTTCAGAAACTTCTGAAATGCATATGCAAGACCTCTCCTTGTCAGTAATCTTTGAGTGGCAAATTATGTCTTGTGATATTAAAAGCTATAGGAAAATACATATTAATGAATATCATGATGTTCTTCTTCTCTAGAAAGCCATGGGCAACAGACTGAGATATTAGTGTGGAGATTAGGAGAACAGCCAGAGGATGAACATCCTCCTCAGGCTAGCCAAAGCCTGCCTTTTAGAGGACAAGCCAAGACACACACACTCACACACACACACACACACACAGAGAGAGAGAGAGAGAGAGAGAGAGAGAGAGAGAGAGAGAGAGAGAGAGAGAGAGAGAGAATGGTAGGGTGAGGCTCCCTTCTTGTTGCAGAAACCAGTGGATCCCCTTGTGACTGAGGGGGCAGGGCTGCCCAGTGAACCCTGGACACTTGAGGAATTCACAGCCTGACCTAGAAGACTAGGCAATGGTGAGTGGCAAGGCCTTTAGAAAAGATGTATGTACCTCTGTTGCTCCGGGTTAATGTCAAACAACCTCATGACTCTCCTCTGTTTGGCAGAGAAGCCTTTGGATTTTTTTCTGCTGCTGCTTTGGCTTTTGGCAAGTGAAATATTCCAAGACCTCAGCCTTGCTCTGCAGATGGCTTTCACAATTTTGCTGACTCAAGTGTGGTATGCTCTACTTCAGGAAGGAACTTATAAAGGCCTCAGCTTGCTGGAGTCCCAGCTCCTGCTCAGAGACATGGTGATATGGTTCACTGTTCTGGTCTCAGACACCAGGACCCTCATACCCCATTCTTGAGAGCCACCATCTTTGCCTAGCTTTCTGTCTGTCTAAGTGTTTGCTCCACACAGCTGCCAAGGTGTAACAGTAACGCTCACGCTAACTGTGCAGCTACCATACTGCTGCCTGGTCAAACACTGACTTCCTGTCCTGCATCTTTGAGGTAACTCTTTCGAGCATTGAAAATCCTTTGTAATGCAAGACTTCTCTAACCCTGTGGGGAAGAAAGCTTGAGATATGGATTAGCCAGGTCATTAAATGAATCAGGACCACAAGATTAGACTGAAGTGAAAGGGAGCTGGGCTTTTTAGGGAAATGAGCCATTCTAGCACCAGGGGAAACTGCCTGGGCTTCCAGGGAGGTCAAGGAGGGGGGAACGGGGACATTGAGCACCACAGCCCTCTGTCCTTGTTCGTCAATCTGTGGACCCCATGTGGCTGCTCTTTGGGAGGTGTCCTCCACTCCCACTTTCAGTCACAAATATGAGAGCATCTTGGGCATTACTCACTCTCAACAACAGCACATGTAATATTAAGTTACTCGGGTCCTAGGAAACACTAAGTGAAACTACTTCACAGTTGCATTCAGTCCTGAAACACTCAAGCATCACCTCCTCCCCAGTTGGGGCAGCAACAGTCTATTCTTCCCTGGGCAGCAGGTGCCTCACTTGGCCTTCTTCTGCTGCAACCCTGGGTAGTGCTCTTTCCCTGAACCTACTGGTTGGGGAATATTATTTTAAGTTTTGTCTTTTGTTTATGCTGCATCTGTTTAACTCTGTGAAGTTGTGTTATTGTGATTTTCTAAAACAGAAGATGGTCTAATAAGGAGCTGAAGGCCAATAGCGTGGCTGGAGCAAGGACAGGTGGGGCTGGCTGGCAGACAGTACACATTGAAGGAGAAAGGAGGAAGAGAGGAAGCAAAGAAGAGAACAAGGGGAGGAGGATGTCATGGACCAGCCACTCACCGAGCCCAGGCGTAAGAGTGAAATAAGATATGCAGAGGTAAAAAAAGGAAAAAGCCCAGTGGCAAAAGGTAATTGGGCTAATTTATAGTTAAGGAAAGCTATCAACAGACCAAGCTCAGGCCAGAAATTCAGTATTAAAAATAAGCCCCTGGGTGTGATTCTTGCATTGGGGGGTGTGTCCCATAGAAAAGTAAGACTAAAACATCACATTATACCTCCCTCTTTGCGGGGTTCTTTTCCACTAACCATACAGTAAAAACAAGTCTGAGGCTAACCACCTGCTTTATGTTAACATATCAACAGTAACTGATACCTACACTTTTCTAAAGGAGGGGGTAAAAGACAGAATACACAATTTTTGAGGTACTTCAAGACAGGGATGGCTCTCTCTCTCTGTCTCTCTCTCTCTCAGTCTCTCTCTCTTGCTTTCTCTCTCACTCTCTGTTTTGTTTGTTTAATACAGGTTGTATGTCTGTGTAGCCCTGGCTGTCCTAGTACTGAGACAGCCACCTGCCTCTGCCTTCTAAGTTCTGGTATACTTAGTGCTTCTCAAGTAGTTGATTTACAATGAAACATAGATTCATATGCTCATAGGTATTTGTACAATTTATTTTAGTCTCATTAACCTTTCTAAGCCATTAGGAATATAGTTATTTTTTTCATGAACATAATAATATTGACTTTGAATCATGCCAAAGGGACACAGCAGGGGTATAAGTCATCACATCACAAGCTTAATCTTCACAGTGTTCTCTCTCTCTCCTCTAGTACTGCTCCAGTGCTTGCTTCCCCTTCCTGACACATCTCTTTTCTGCTCAAGTACCAAGTCCTTTGTTATGTGACACTGGGCCTAGGAAGCTTCTCATATGACAAAGGGTGAACAGCCAGGCAGTGGAGGGGAGCAGTAGTTATCCATGCAGGCAATGGCCAAGAGAATTTAAAGGCCTAGGATGCACCTCTTCTATTTTTCCTGAGCGGCACTTGTCCCCTGAGGGATAACACACACACTCATCCTGACCTCTCTTCAAGTCTAGAGAGTGAGTAGGGAAGATTCACACTCAGGGCCTTGATTGCTTTTGTGTACTGTGAGCCAATTCCCTGTATGTTGTCCTGGGACTCCGTTGTGACAGGTATCCCTGATTCAGCTTCCAGTTTCGACCATCTATAATGTCATCTGTTCCAATTTTGTGTCTCTCATCTAGGCCTCCCAAGGGCTCCTATGCAGTCTACTTCAGGCCTCACTTACTCCTTCCCTTTCTTCCTTGTGTTCAGCACCTTTCAGCCACCAGGATTCTTTGTTATTTAAATTTCTGCTGGGAAAAAGCCCTTATGCTCAAGAAACAAAATAGGCACTTTGCACACACAGACTTGCTCCAGGGACATCCATGGGCCAAGATCACACTTCCACTTTGAAGCCTTGGGTGACATCATTGAGCCATGTGGGCCTCCAGGGGACATGTGCCTTGGGGTTAGCTCCACAGCCAAGGGAGGGGCAGCCAAAGTGGCTGCTTCTATGGCTACTGGAGTATGTTTCTCCTGATCTCTCAGTTGTCTCCCCATGGCTGCCTTAGTCTGTTTGCCCTTCAGGATCAGTGGATATTGGAGGCAAGGTGTCCTGGAGAGGGCTCTGGTATAAGAGGGACTAGGGAGTCTGAAATGCACCTGTAATAGCCGAGGTAATGGCTGTAGGGAGGCTTAAGGAGGTCTTTGTTTGTTTGTAGTTTTTCATGACAGGGTTTCTGTGTTTGACAGCCCTGCTCAACCTGAAACTCACTCTGTAGTACAGGTGGCCTTTAACACTAAGACCTGCCTGCCTCAGCCTCCTGCGTGCTGGTATTAAAGGCATCTTCCATAACCCTCTGTTATTTTATTTATTTATTTATTTATTTATTTATTTATTCTTATTTTTTTTAATTTATATTTAATTTTATATAACAAAGTCCAATTAAATGAAAACAAACATTTATACACAATATTTGGGAATTTGGGCGTCGTTCTTTCCAAACTACTTCCTGCTGGTAAGGGGCACTGTCTTGGGGGATTCGAAGAAGATTCAGATATCCTAGCTGTAGTCTGTAGGTGTCACTGGTGTTTCTAATTTTAGCCATTATGGCAGGGGTAAGATGGTATCTCAAAGTTGTTTTGATTTGCACTTCCCTGATAGCTAAGGATGTGGAGCATTTTCTTAAGTGTCTTTCAGCCTTTTTGATTTCCTCCATTGAGAATTCTTTCTTCAGTTCTGTACCCCATTTTTTAATAGGGTTATTTGGTGTTTTGGTGACTAGTTTCTTGAGTTCTTTGTATATTTTGGAGATTAGCCCTTTGTCGGATATAGGATTAGTGAAAATCTTTTCCCAGTCAGTGGGCTGCCGTTTGGTCTTGTCAAGTGTGTCCTTTGCCTTACAGAAGCTTGTAAGTTTGAAGAGGTCCCATTTATTAATTGTTTCTTTCAGTGTCTGTGCCCCTAGAGTTATGTTCAAGAAGCGGTCTCTTATACCAATTTGTTCAAGGGTACCTCCTACTTTCTCTTCTAAGAGGATCAATGTGGCTGGATTGATGTTGAGGTCTTTGATACATTTGGACTTGAGTTTTGTGCATGGCGACAGACATGGGTCTATCTGCAGTCCTCTACACCCTCATCCAATTGTGCCAGCACCATTTGTTGAAGATGCTGTCTTTGCCCCATTGTATAATTTTAGCTGTTTTGTCGAAAATCAGGTGTTCATAGGTGCGTGGATTAATATCAGGATTTTCAATTCAATTCCATTGGTCTACCTGTCTAATCTTATGCCAATAACAGGCTGTTTTCAGAACTATAGCTCTGTAGTAGAGCTTAAAGTCAGGAATGGTTATGCCTCCTGAAGTTCTTTTATTGAATAGGGATGTTTTGGCTATCCTGGGTCTTTTGTTTTTTCCATATAAAGTTGATTATTATCCTTTCAAGGTCGGTGAAGAATTGTGGTGGGATTTTAATGGGGATTGCATTGAATCTGTAGATTGCTTTTGGTAAGATTGCCATTTTTACTATGTTTATCCTACCTAACCAAGAGCATGGGAGGTCTTTCCATTTTCTGGTATCTTCTTTAATTTCTTTCTTTGGAGTCACAAAGTTCTTATTATATAGATCTTTTACTTGTTTGGTAAGCATTACACCAAGATACTTTATGTTGCTTGTGGCTATTGTAAAGGGTGATGTTTCTCTGATTTCTTTCTCTGCCACTTTGTCGTCTGAAAAAAATAGGGCTACTGATTTTTTTGAGTTTATCTTGTATCCTGCTAGTTTGCTGAAGGTGTTTCTGTGTTTGACAGCCCTGCTCAACCTGAAACTCACTCTGTAGTCCAGGTGGCCTTTAACTCTAAGACCTGCCTGCCTCAGCCTCCTGCGTGCTGGTATTAAAGGCATCTTCCATAACCCTCTGTTATTATTTTTATTTATTTATTTTTAAGCAAGGGACTCATATGGCCCTGGCAGTTGTAGAATTCATTCACAATATTGTTGTGACCACCTCGATCAGCAAGGAAGACACAATGCTCCGACCGTTCTTTAAGCAGTTTATTCAGGAACCTTGAAAAATCTTCTGACCCCAGGGAAAGCCCGCCCACAGCTTAAAAGCTCTCTACACATTATTAGTAGTCACATTATGTAAAGGTAACAGGATTATACTTCTGTTTCAACTACGAAGTACTTTTATCACTTCATGTAAGGATTTCTTCCATCTTCTGTATGAGTAAAAGCAGAGAGTAGCTTTAGTTGGCTTTGGTCTCGGAACTCTTGTTTGTTTGTTTGTTTTGTTTTGTTTTAATTAGTTTTCCCCTCTGAAGTCAAAATTACCCTGTTTAGCCCAGACACTTACTATGTAGCCTAGGCTGAGCTCAGAAGTGTAATATTCCTGTCTCAGCTTCTGGCATGTTAGAATTTACAGGCCTCTCTCACTGCTTCAATCCCAGAAAGCATCTTTGAGACTGGCAGAGTTAGTTTCTGTCGGTGTGTAATGCTAGAGCTGATGGAGAGATAACTGGTGATTAAGAATGTTCCTTTGACTTCCAGAAAACCAGATCTAAGTTCCCAGCAACCAAGGTAGACACTTAACAAGGACCTGTAACTACAGATCAAGGAGATAAAACACCTTCCTCCTACTCAGACTTCCTTCCATGGGTCACTTCTGCCCCTGTCCAACCTCAATGGGCGTGGTCAGTGCCACAGAAGGACACAAAGTGAATATCCCACTATAATTCCCCTTTTAGTCTAAGGCCTGGAGGAAAAATGTTGATTAACAGAAAGGAGTTAATGCTTAAGACAGAGCTAGCCAATAAGAAACTACTACCTGGACAACAGCAGTATATCTAATACAGAGTCTCTGTGTGTTATTTGGGGTCGGTGTGGCAACTGGATAAGACCGGCCAGGCTGGCAGAATAACCTACTCCTTACACCACTCCTTAAATCAAAATATGTGACTATAACTATTTGGGCAGGAAGAATACTTGATTTATAAAAGGTAGTTAATGAAGACTTTTCTGAGAAGGTGGAATTTGAGATTAGTAGTGCTCTGCCTGTTATCTTGAGCAAGCCTGAAGCTGTTGGCCACAACTTCTTGATCCAGAGTTACTATTGGTACTCTTCCTGCCCCCATCCACAACCCAGAGTTGTCATTGGTACTCTTCCTGTTATGCTAACACACACCTGATGGGGAGGAGCTAAACCTAATAAGTCTGTTATTTTCCACTGTGCTGTGAGTCAGTATATAAGCCCACTCCATCCACCCAATAAACACCATTCAGCATTGCAACATTGCCATTGAACGAATAAATAAATAACTAAATCTTTAAGGAACACTAGAAAAATCATGTGAGTATCCTCATGATACTCATTTAATGAAGCTTCCATCCTAAAATGAATCACTGACTAATTATTTTCCATAGCATATAAATGTAGATTATGACATAACGAGGAATACTCCATCCCACAGAATACAAGAATAACTCCATACCAGTTGTCAATCCATTCTCATAAGAAACATTTCATGTGAGTTTAACTAAAATGTATGGGTTTTTGAAAAAAATAATCAACAATAAAATCCATAAAAACAAGGCATAATGATATATTTTGAACTTCTAATCTTTTGAGTTGGGAATCACATAAACTGTATTTTATGCCCACTGCACAAACTACTTACAGAGATTGATGATAACATAGTACTGAAAAGGCCACTGCAAAATCAGGAAGATAGAACATTCCCATGAGTAATATTGACTCCTGTAACTTTCTCCAAATGCACAGACCAAGTCATGAAGATGAACCTATAATTCATAGGATTGTAATTCCTAATAGTAATGCATACACCGACAAATAACTGATTTTTATCAAAATATCTAAAATGGTACAATGAAAAAAAGAAAGCATCTTCAACAAATGGTGCTGGCATAATAGGATGGTGACCTGTAGAAGACCTCAAAATAAATCATGCCACACGGAACCTCTTAGAAGAGAATGTAGGAGATACCCTTGAATGAATTGGTACAGTGACAGCTTCCTGAACTGAACAAAAGTAGCAAGGATACTAAGATCGACAATTAATAAATTGGACATCGTCAAATTGAGAAGATTCTGTAAGGCAAAGGACACAGTTGACAAGACCACAGACTGGCAAAAGATCTTCACCAACCACATATCAGAGAGAGTGCTGGTCTCCAGAGTATACAAAGAACTCAAGAAGCTACTCACCAAAACACCAAATAACCATATTAAAAATGGGGTACAGAACTGAATAGAGAATTCTCAATGGAGGAATCTAAAATGGCTGAAAGACACTTAAAGTGCTCAACATCTTTAGCCATCAGGGAACTTCAAATCAAAACAACTCTGAGATACCATCTTAATCCTGCCAGAATGTCTAAAATTAGGAACACCAATGACAATTTATGCTGAAGAGGATGTGGAGAAAGTCAAACATTCTTTCACTGCCTGTGGGGGTGCCAACTTGTACAGCCAATTTGGACATCTGTATGGCGGTTCCTCAGGAAAATGGGAATGAGTCTACCACAGGAACTGGCAATCTCCCTCTTAGGCATATACCAAATTGATCCACATTCATGCAATAAGGACATCTGTACAACTATGTTCATAGCAGCATTATTCATAATAGCAATAACCTGGGAGCAACATAGATGTCCCTTAACTAAAGAATGGGTAAGGAAGATGTGGTACATTTACACAATGGAATACTACTCAGTGGGGGGAAAATGGAATCTTGAAATTTGCAGGCAAATGGATGGAACTTGAAGTAACCATTGTGAGTGAGGTAACCCACTCACAAATCAGGAATATGGAATGTACTCAATCATATATGGATTTTATACATAATGCCAAGGACCACCAGTCTATAATCCACACTGCTAGAGAAACTAGGATACATGAGGAACCAAAGAGATTCATGCAAGGTCCCTCATAGAAGGGGAAAGGAACAATATCTCCTGAGCATATAGGGAGTGGGTGTGGGCAGTGAGTGGAGTGCAAGCAAGGACAAAGAGAAGGGGCAGAGAGGAGAACATGTGGGACTAGGAAGATTGACTCAGGAGGATAAGAGAGCAAAAATAAAGGATAACATAAAAGAGAAAACTGACTATAAGTGTTCAGAGACCTACAAGGATGACCTGAACTAATGATTTGAGCAACAGAGGAAAGGCAACTATAAATGCTCTTCCATGATAATGAGATTGATGAGGAACTTATTTGCCATCATAGAGCCCTCATCTAGTAGCAGAAGCAGACACCCACAGCTAAACACTGAATAAAACTGGAATCCAAATGCAGAGAGAGAGGAGTGATAAGAAACTGGGGGCAAGACCAGGCTACAGAAACCCATAGAGACAGCTGACCTGAACAAGGAGGAGCTAATGGATGTGCAGATTATACCTGGAATCCTAGCATTGCACCAACTCAGACCCCCTGAACATGGGTCTCAGTTAGAAGTTGTGGACTGTCTAAGCGACCTCTGACAGTGGAACCAGGATGTATCCCTGGTTCAGGAAAAGTCTTTGGGAGCACATTGGCCCTGGAGGGATACTCCCTTACCCTAGAGGCAGAAGGGAGGGCCTAGTCCCTACTCCAAATGACTTGACAGTTTTTTTGATCCCTCCTGGAAGGCATCACCTTCTCTATGGGTGGGGACGTGGAATGGGACTGGAGGGGGGATAAAAAGGGTGTGATGGAAGGAAGGAGAGAGACTTGGGGTTGAAGTGTAAAATAAGAGAAAATAATAAATATAGGAAAAATATTTTCTTTTAAAAATGTGGGAGCTTTCTTATGGAGAGGTTTGTCCTCTGCTCTCTAATCTACTCATTTCCAGGAATTCCATACATGAGGTAAACTCAAGCACACAGTTTGTAGAAGTGAAGCCTGAGTTCACACTTTCACATGTAAAAAGAAAGGGAGCTGGGGGTAAAGTCTAATGTGAGTGAAATTTGGATTTCATTTCCTAATCATGTGTAAGATTGACTCATTCTGTGTGACACATCCAGTCTAAGACAGTGAGTTAACAGTGGGAAGTCACTCCAGTGTTGCATCTGAAAAGGTCTCTGCAATGTCTTTGTACTGCCAGTGTAAGACTAAAGTCATACTAAAATGAAAATGCCTTCCTCAAACAAGTAATGACGTCATAGAATTTCTTTTCTCTACACTAACACCCAAGGAATGGGCTCATGGAGGAGGCTCTAGTTTTTTCTGAATTAAGGTCATGTCCTGCTACACAGAGAGCTGGTAATAGAGCATGCATGTAGATACTTTGAGCAGCTAGCATCTGTTGGCAGATAGTCTTGGGAAAATTTATCTTTAATATTCAGTACACATCACACACCTACAGTGCTATGAACATAATTATCTGTCTGAAAAAGTTACCAAGTTACCTGTTTTGAAACCTATGAAATTATACTATAAAAAAAAATCATTAACATTGCCTATGTTCTCATTTCTCAGGTTCACATAAAGTTGAAATATGGAACATTATCTCTGCCTCTGGTTAACATATGACATATAGACATTGAGAAATAAAACAAGAGTGTCTTTCCAATCAGTGTGATACAATCCAAACTATAGCCTTCTTTCCCTGAAAAGTATCATTAGAGTCATTGTTTGCCCTCCCCAGACTGTAAATACTGGTGGGCCAGTTGAGGGCAGGCAGATGAAGCACTCCAGAGACTGTTTCAGGGAACTGGGTATGCTTTAATGCCCATGAGCAACTACTCATATACCAGAAGCACAGTATCTGATTTGTTAGTTCATTACCTAAGAGTAGTGAGCACTCATACCACCAGGGTGTCTTTGGAGAAAGCACATACAAGGAGCCAAGAAGAAACAATTGTGTCAACCAAGACACTAGGCACACAATGGGCTTGTGTCTCAGCTAGGCAAGGCCCCTTGTTACCCAATTGGCTACTAGCTGATCTTCCCCAGTTTCCACCCTCATGCATCATTATTTTCCCAGAGAACAAGCATATCCTCTTCACAGAAAGCTTCTCCATGTTCGCTATCACAAAATTGTCATAGAACACTCCTGTGGACAACTGAGGATGGAAAGGGTTGAAAACAGTATTGCTTTGCATTACAAATCATTTTCCCACACTTTATGCAATAAATATTTCAATTACAATAAATCGATTGAAAAACCAATAGAATGAAAATATGTAATTGAATAAAAAATACATTAGGAAGGAAACAGACATTAAATGAAAAGAAAAAAAGGCTGGCACAATTACATACCCTGAAATTGCTTTCTATTGCTGTGATAAAATATAAGTAGAACCAGCGTGGGGAAGAAAGGGTTTACTTCATATAAAAGCTTGTGATTTAGAACCAAAGGAAGCCACTTCAGCAGCTCAATGGAGGAGCCTGAAACAGAAACCAAGGGAGCACACTGCTCTCTGGCTTCCTCCCCTGCCTGAAGCTCAGCTACTTTTTTTGCACAACACAGGCCTTCCTGCCTAGGAATAGCAGTACCACCCACAGTGGGCAGGCACTCCTACATCAATTGTGAACCAAGAAAATGTCCCACAGACATGCCCACAGGCCAACATGAAAGAGGCAAATTCTTAATTGGCTGTGAAGTTGATAACCAAGATTAGCCTTCCTAGTGACCCATGGAAAAGGAGTTGGAGGATTTCAGGATATAGGATGTACCATTCCTTTGAAACACCTGTGTTTGCATCTGCTGACTTGGCAGCAGTTAGAAAAGTCAGAAACTAAACACAGATGGGGAACTACAGGTGCTAACCATTTTTGAGTGTTGTATTTCAGACAGGACACTCTGGTTCTTGATAAAGTTCTGTGCTATAGAAGTACTGAGAGCCTAGGCAAAGAATATCTTAAAGCAGCAGAGGATAATTTAACATTTACAGACTCCTAATGTAAATTCTCTAAGAACAGGGAAGTGAGACATGAGCAGTTAGGAAGAAACAAGAGATTGGTGGAGCTGGAGCAAACATTAAGGCCCTGGAGAACAGTAAACTTACACCTGGAATGAATTCGTGTTAATTGTACTTTGTAGTTCCATGAAATTTATCAAAACCTGAAACTAAATGTGAAAATTCTTCAAAATAGAAAAAGTAAAATCCCCAAGTCAATAATGTGGGGCAACTTCTCACATATCTATAGATACAGATATATAGAAATATGAAAAGCATTTGTACTATTTTGAACCAGAGCTAATTCAAATAATATTTTCTGTTTGTTTACTAAAGTAAAAGGATGCATTTGTTCATTTAACTGTAATATGTTTGAGGATAATCCACGAAGAGAGGAAAGAAATAGAAACTGAGAGAAAGAGAGAAAAGAATGAAAACCAGACAAGGAAATTCCACTGCTTACACAGCCTGGAAGTCAGAACCTATGGATACCTGCCGTCTGTCCCATCTAAAAGAAAGAAGGCATGTGCTGTGTTTGAGGGTAAAAGCTGATTTGGCAAATTCAGACTGTCAGAATAACCGCAAAGCCTTGGTGTGGGGAGACACGCTCTTGTCATGAATGTCCGGCTGGGCCCTAGTGATTCTAAATCTAATTTTAACCAGATGTCGGGAGAGTGTTATGGCTATCGCAGGTCTCGATCCACTGCCTCTGAATTGGGAATAAGTGGCAGTTTTCTCCTCCTGCTGGATCAGAGAATGTAGCCGACAGCACACTGAAACACAGTTTTCAAAGCCTCAGAGGCCAGAATTCCAACCCTCCCAACTGTCTTTTCCACAGGTACCCACCCACACCTAACTAAGCATGTGTAGAGCTCCTGGCCTCTGCAAAGACTGGATCTCCACCAAGCTGCAGAAGGTGAGAAATCAGCTCTGCCTGTAGGCTGGAGCCCAGGGTGGCAGGGTAAATGTGATGAGGGAGAGAGTAAGGTGGTGGTGGGGAGAGTGGAGAGGAGGGTGGTAGTGAGGCCTTTTCATTTGGAGGGACTGACTGAAAGCGAATTGGGTAGAGGCAGAGCCATGGTTGAGGTGGTACACTATTGTTACTGATTAGTTATCTAATTAAAAGAAGGAACTATTGTACATTCTCTTCTGACCTCCACATACGTGACATGGTGATAACACAAGCATAGAACTAAACACAATAAATAACCAACCGACCTAGCAGATGCTGGTTTTCCATGTTATCCTCGTTCCGCAACCTGCAGCTCTGCATGTCAGTACTCTGTACTGAGGCCAGAATTTGGATCAAGTGCAAAGAACATCCAAGAAGTTCATAACTTGTGCCTTGTATTTTGGAAGGCCCGGAGTAAGCTGGGTATTATCTGTTAAATAGTTCTGTCTTGTAGAATACTCCAAGCCATCCTATGAAGCAAGCACAGGAGAATCACACTCCAAGATCTCAAATGACCCAGAATGAAAAGGGTCTTGAAAACTCTTCAAATAAGATCAATCCCAGCTTTAAGTTTTCAGATTAGGATTGTACAGTTAGCAAACACAAGCCAATGTCTCCCCCAAACCCCCCCCCCGTCCAGGAAACTTCAAAGGATGACACATTTCTGGTTCCAAACCTTTTGAATGAGAAGAGAAATACTCACTATCTGCTGTTCTCATACTGTTACACACAGCTTTCTTCTGGGAGAGCACAGAAATAGCTGCCTCTCTCACATACATGTATCTACTGAAAAGATCCAGAACTGGATACAGTAGTGATCTCCTCTAATCCTGTCACTGGGCAGGCTGAGGAACATGTATGCATTTTTGTATACATGGATGTGGTAAGAGAGGACTCTACATTCTAATGTGTCCGAAGCTGGAACAGGAATATTACACTTCCGAGCTCAGCCTATGCTACATAGCAAGTTCTGAGCTATACATGGTTACTTTGTCTTCAGAGGGGAAAACTAATTTGAAAAAGCAAGAGTTCTGAGACCAAAGCCAGCTAAAGCTACTCTCCCTTTGTACTCCTTAAAAGAGTTGATAAAAGTACTTAGTAGCTGAAACAGAAGTAAACCCCAGACATCATTACACAACATGACTTCTAGTAATGCGAATGAATTCTAGGACACCTAGGGTCATATGAGTCCCTTACTTTAACTCCCAGCACACAGGAGGCAGAGACAGGCAGATTCTGAGTTTGAGGGCACCTGCTCTACAGAGCTTCAAGTCAGGCAGGGCTGTTAAACAGTGGAAAACCTGTCTGGAAAAAACTTTAAAAACCAAACAACAAATAAATCAAACCCCCTCCAAAGGACTCTGAAACCCTCTCTAAAGCCATTCCCTCCACTATTTCAGCTGCATTTCTGCCTCCATAATCCCCACTCTCCCCAGCATCCTCTCCCTGACAGCTTGCCTCCTATATTCTTTTTTTTTAATTTATTTTTTTTATTTAATTTTATATAACAAAGTCCAATTAAATGAAAACAAACATTTATACACAATATTTGGGAATTTGGGCGTCGTTCTTTCCAAACTACTTCCTGCTGGTAAGGGGCGCTGTCTTGTCTTGGGGATTCGAAGAAGATTCAGATATCCTAGTCTGTCGGGCTGTTTTGTCCAGATGTTTGGAATGTAGGATCAGCTTGTACTCTGTTTCAGGCGGTCTGGTGTGATCAAATCACATTAGTCTGGAAGGAATCCACATCTTTTCATTTTCTGTGCTGTGGAAACAAAAACAGAAATACTTTTCCCCAGTAACTTGTTCTTCAACTTAAATTTTGGAGTCAAAGCGTTTTTTTTTTTTTTTTAATTTATTATTTTACATGTCGATCCCCGTTCCCTCTCCCTCCCTCCCCTCCAGCCCTCCCTTCCTCCTTCCCTCCCTTTTGCCCTCTCTACCCTCTCCCATGCACTCTAAACACCCTCCCCTCCCAACCCCCCACCACAATACCATATGTAGGGGAATGCCATCCAGTTGGGGTCATGTAGATCTGACAGGTCCTGTAAAGTAGGGACTAGGGCTTCTCTCCTATCTCTAGAATAAGGCAGTTATCCCTCCATGGGGGAGATGTTTGCAAAGTCCTTTTGTGCACCAGGGATACATCCTGGCTCTACTGTCTGAGGTCTCTTAGACTGCTCAGACCTTCTGGCTGAGACCCATATTCAGGGGCGTCTGAGTCAGTCCCCTGTTGGCTTCCCAGCTATCAGTGTAGTGGCCCTTAGCTCCTCCTTGTTCAGGTAAGCTGTCTCTATATACTTCTACCACATGGTCTTGTCCTCTCCATCTGCTTCTGGGTTCTAGTTCGACTCAGTTTTTATGTATGGGTGTTTGCTCCTGTTTTCAACAGGCATTAGTTGAGGACGATCTGTCTGCGACATCTGTCACCCCATTGATCGCCAGGGTTGATTCGGCTGATCTGGCTGGCTAGGCGGGTGTCCCCTTCCTCCCTCACTGCTCCAAGTGCGTCCCTCCCGATGCTGCGCGCTTGGTCGAAGAGCCCCGAATAGAGGAGGACCGGTCTTCGGTCAAGGGTATACGAGTAGCTGCACTCCCCTGCTAGAACCTCCAAACAAGCTCTCAAGGCCTCCTATATTCATTTATCCTGACCAGCAGCACCACTGTTGCAGCCAGGGTGAGACAACAACTGAAGAGATCACAACAAACAGACCCCACCCACCACTGAAGGGGCCACTTTGCCATGGAGGTAAACCCAAGGCACATGTCTAGCCAGAGGCCGAAGCGGCCCTATGACATCATGCAAGGAAATAAATCCAGTCTGATCCAGGTCTATTGATGACCCTGGAGCAAGTGTGTGTGGGCTGTGCTTACTTTGTTTCTTGGGCACAGAGGATTTTCCAGAGGAAATTTCAACAGGAAAGATCCCTGGTGGCTTAAAAGCTGCAGAACACAGCAAAGAAAGGGAAGGAGTGAGTGAGGCTTGAATCAAGTAGACTTCTTGGGAGAGCTCCGGAAGCCGGCCGACAATGAAGGGTGAGCTGGAGGACAGACAAGAATTTGAGAAGGGTACGAGTATAGATGGCCAGGAACTGGAACCTGAATCAGGATACCTGTCACAACAGAGTCCCAAGACCACTTTCCAGGGAATTGGCTCAGAGTGCATAAAAGCAATCGAGACCCAGAGTGTGAAGCCACCCGACTCAATCTCTAGACTAGAATAGATGTCAGGATGAGTGTGTATTATCCCCAGTGGGAAATAGTGTCGCTCAGGAGAACTAGAAGAGTTGAGTGCAAGTCCTTTAGCTTGTGCTGGCCCCTGCCTACCTGACTAAGTGCTGCCAAGGACCCTGCTCCCTTCCACTGCCTGGCTTTTCACCCTTCCTCTCATAAAAACCTCCGTAGGTGCATGCAGTATCACAAACCTAAGGCGTTGGTATGTGAGCACAAAAGAGAAGCAAGGTGAGCACTGCAGCGGTTTTAGAGCAGACAGAAAACACTTTAAAATTAAGCTCTGATCTGGTGATGCACACCCCACTGTGTCATATTATCAGAGATCAAGTGCTTAGGCATGCCTCAAAGTCAATATTATTATGTATATAAAGGAAATACTTGATCTTGTGTCCTATGCCTTTGAACCCAGCTCCCTATACCACATAAAATAATGAATGAAAAGGTGGTGGGTGTGTTCACAGGGCATTGGTGGGTCTTACCTTTAATCCCAGCACTAGGGAGGCAGCGGCAGGCTAACGTCAGTTCCAGGCCATCCAGTTTCTACAGAGTTAGTGCCAGGACAACCATGGCTATGCATTGAAACCCTGTCTTAAAAAACCCTGTGTGTGTGTGTGTGTGTGTGTGTGTGTGTGTGTGTGTGTGTGTGTTGTGTTGTGTAAGGACATATGGATTTGTGAGCATGGGTGTGGGTGTAAAATAAGTTCTGGATGAATCAAGCTGAGTTCTTTTTGACCCAGTTGATTGATGAATATGTTGGAATCCAAAGTCTTAGGGAGGAATTTTTCACCTGTTAAAATTAGCCTTTAGCTTTTCTGTCAGGGGTTGAAGATTTAGCTTAGTGGTGAGAATGGTTGTGTGGCATGCCCAAGGCCCAGGGACTGATCTCTAAAGCAGAAAACAAAATCCTTTAAATGAAAAGAAGTAAGAAGACAAGGGCTGTTGTTCTCTAAGAGCCCTTATTTTGGAACAAAACCATCATTAGACTGGATTGAAAGTTGTGACAACCTCTTCTTCTGACACCTGCTGGACATCAGATGAGTTTTCCAGTTGCTAGCTGATTCTTTTTGTTCATTTATACTTTTTTTTGTTATTTCATTCCTGCCTATTTGTTTATTTATCTATCTATTTATTTATTATTTGGAGACAGTGTCTCATTTTGTATTCCATGGACTGTCTCAAGCTGGGAGATAATCCTGCCTCTGCCTACTGAGTGCAGGGTTTAAAGGCGTATAGGACCATGGTAAATCATTAATTTATTATTTATTTAGTGTATTTATTTACTTTCATTTCTTGCAACAAGATTCCCTGTGTAGTCCACTGTGTCCTAGAATCACTTTATAGACCTTGCTGGGCTAAAACTCATTGAGTTTAGACTGCCGGTGAGTGGAATTAATGTTGTATAACACTACTGCCTGACTATTTTTTTTTTATACTTGTTGAATGTTCTCAAAGATCATGGAGTTCAAGAGGCCTTCGAGCTTGAAATCATGAAGTATAAACTGAAACATAGTTCTTGGAACAAAGTGAAGACAGCTCATCCGAAGATCTTCCCAACTTACTAGTGAAGATTTATAGAGAAGAAAGCCTGGGATGTGACCATCAGAATCTTCCAGAATATCAATAGGAATGATCTCAGTGAGAGGGCAGCAGGAGAGATTGCTGGTGAGTAGGGTCAAGCTTCTTTACTATGAGGTTCATGTCATAGTTTTGATACCTCTTGTTCATTCCCAACTTCCATAGGACAGGCAGGTGTGGGGAACATTATTCTACTTGAGGAAGGAGGCAGACTGGGATAGATATGTTAGCTCTGATCTGTGAAGTCAAATGCATGAAGGTTTCATGCCCTAACCTACCTAGATTGTTAAACTTCTACATAGGACATCAGTCATTTTACCCTTGTATGAAAACTGAAGACTTAACTCTAGAGTGAAGTTGTAACTCTGGATTTGGGCAGGCAGCATCAGAAAACACATGGGGGTGCAGGAAGTTGGCACTGTCTGTGTAAACCTGAAAATCTGACTTCAGAAACCACATAAAATCCAGGCATCAGAGCAAGTTGGCCCTTCAGCATGGCAAGGTGTAAGGTAGCTGAAGAGAAACCTGTCTCAAAAAATGACATGGAGGAGGGTCTGGAGGGATAGCTCAATGTTTTTAAGGACACCTGCTACTCAATCAGAAGACCTTTGTCAGTTTCCAGAACCTACTTGGTGGTTCACAAGCAGCACATAACCCAAGTGTCAGGGAATCTAGTGCCCTCTTCTGTCTCCTAAGGGCACTGAACTTATGTGATACACACACATATGCAGACAAAAGCACCCATATGCATCTTTCTTTTTTTTCCTTTCTTTCTTCTTCCTTCCTTCCTTCCTTCCTTCCTTTCTTTCTTTTTTTCTTTTTTTTTTATAAGTGCAGGACACCTAAAGGAGACACCTAGCATTGGCCTCTGGTCTCAACATGCATGGGTACTGTGCCCCTTCCCCAACTCCTACACCTACATACCTTTCATGTATGTATTTGAATCAACTGTTTTCTGGTGTGAAACAAGATTTCTCCTTTTTTGTCATGGCTGGGTCTGTTTTGTACTTTAACAAGCACAAGTGAAAATGGTAAAGCCATCTTTCATTAACCGCATGGTCTTAAGAGTCACATGATTATTTATCCTGGTATAAGAGGTCATGGATGCAATTCATGACAATGGTAGGTCTGGTGCTATGAAAGATTTTCATGCCTCAGTTTTTTGTTTGTTGTTTTAAAAAATGTCTCTGTGCTGTTCTTTCTACTCTGACTTTTTCTAGAACTACAGATATATATCTTTGATTTAAGTTTAAAGTATATGAGAACAAGAACAATTAGATTCTGCCTTAGATGAATTTGAGAGTACTTGCATGCATTTCTGTGTACTATGTGTGTATATTTCCCTTGGAGCAGGCAGAGGGTGTTTAGATATTCTGGTACTGGACAGTGGTATGGATGATTCCTGAACTGAACCCAGGTCTTCTGCGTGCTTGTAACCACTGAGCCATATCTTAATCCCCATGTGTTATGACATCATACCATGTCTCATGTATATCTTTATATCCTTTCTGTTGTTTATGCTTTAGGTTCAATTTTGTTTTCAACTGTGCTTATTCCCTGTTCAGCTACTTTTATTTTGTGGTTTTGGATCCTGACTAGACTCTCGTTGTAGACCAGATTAGCGTGAAATTCACAGAGATCTATCTGCCTCTGCCTACCTATTTCTGGGACTAAAAGGGCATACCTCCTGGCTTCCGTTCAGATATTTCTAATCAATAACAAATCCACCTATTAACTTCTTTTGAGTTTTTTTATGTTATTATTTGTGTGTGTACACTCATTTGCATACCATGGTGCAGAAGTGGAGCTGAGAAGACAACTTTTGATAGTTACTCCTGCTTCTGTCATTTGAGTTTTGGGGACCAAACTCAGATCATCAGACTCCTTGTCAAGTGTATTCACAACCTAAGGCATCTCACCAGCCCCTATCTGTTGGTTCTTAAATTTAGTTAAGACATTTACATGTGCAGTTTGACTTGGTTTTCCTCTGTCTCCATTGACTACCCAACCTGCCTTTTAATTATATGGAACACCTTTTAAAAATTGTTAAACTTATCATACAAAATGAGTTTTTGTATAAAATTGTGTTTGTGTCTTTGTGTGTGTGTGTGTGTGTGTGGGATTTACTTTTCTACCATATTCACCCACAGTGACTCTCCTGTGTTTCTTTCTATCTAGTTCCCTCTTGTTCCCCTAAATAGACTCCTTTTTCTTTCATGCCATAAATGTGGGAAGTTGTATATATAGACCATTTTTATCGTATTTTTAAAAATTACAAGTATGTGTGTGTGTGTGTGTCTGTATGTGGGATTACATATATGAGTGCATTTCCTGCAGAGGCCAGAGGAAAAAGAACTATTAGAAGCTATGTCCCAATTTGGTTTAACAGATATATATAGGGAGCCTAACTACTAGTATTCCAGAGCCTCTACCTTGAAAAAAGCTTTTGGAGGGCAAGTTCAGTTGTAATGAACATTTGCTTCCTGCAAGATCTATGAGGCTACAGAAACCCTGTCATATTTTGAGAGGTTGCAATTACATAGAAACATACACAGTCTTTCTCAAGGTCATAGTACCACAGACAGTCCCAAATAAGATATTTTGTAGGGATGGTGGAGACCCTTGAGATTCTAGAGTTCTGGAATTCACATGGCCATTCATGTGAACACACAAACTAAAAATGTTGCATACTACACTCCAATTGTGAGTGAAGATGGTGCACTAAGCTCAACAAAGTCCCTGGTAGAGTTTTCTCAATGTAGCTGGGGCTACTCACTCTTTCCTGGTTGTTTCTACAGTCCAATAGGGACAGAAAAGCTTACTCATGCACCGACTTTATGTTATGCAGATGTGTAGATTGCTGAGTGCACAGGCCCAAGGGTGGCTAAGACTGACTCAACTCCATATGGAAATGTGTGGATTGCTGAATGCACAGCTAGGAAAGGCTGACTTTCACTTCTGCCTAATTAAGAAGATAATTGCAATTTGGCTTGAGTTTCTCACTCAAGAAGAGATTTTGACTCATGCCAGATAAGACAAGATCCAACCAATACTTTAGAAACTTGTGAAAATCCAGCCTAGTGTATGCACATTTGGATTTTCAGCATTTCTTTGGTGAGGTGCCAGGATCTCAAGTGAGGCCTATTCAGGCTGTAAGCCATATGATGATACAAATAATCAATAAAATCAAATAAACTAATGAGATGACATATATGAGAACTTTTCCACGCAATATTATTGGAGTTCCCTTTTGAAACCCTTCATATATGACCCGTGTGTCTACACATGCCTATGATCTGTGTGCGTTTTTCAGAATGTGCATATTCATGTGTGGGCAAAGATGAACAGGTGCTTCAGCACATCTGCAGATGTGAGCACACTGCCTGGAGTGCTGGCCTTCCCTGGCCCTTTTAGTCCAATAGAATTTCCCTATGCTCCGTGTCTTCTCCTGTCTCCCTGTCCCATGTCACCTGAAGAGAACTTTGAATGTAGCCATGGCCAACCACACCCAGGTGTTGGGTGCTTTCTGGAGATCCCATCCCAGGTTCTGACACTGTCACTGCTAGTACTTCAGTCAGTGTCATTTTCTCCCTGATCTACTTGAGAATTTCCTACAAAGGTCTAACTAATGCTGAAAACATAATCTCATACAACCAAATGTCTCCCTCCTTCACATCTCTCCGTTATGTCATTGTATTAACTGAGCGTTTGACTTTTAGAAAGTAACACTGCACCCCACATTCCTTACTATGGGATATGATTAATTATTTTCCCAATGTGCTTCCTCTTATCTCTACAGGGCTCTGAAAAGATGAGGATCCGTATGTAACGAGTTTTGAAGAAACTGATGTGGCTTAACCTAAGTTAAAGGCCTCTTTTACAGGAAGTCAAGGTGGCAGGAAGGAAAGAGAACACCAGTCACACAAGGTTCTGTTACTACAGCAAAGTGGATCCAGGCAAGACAAAGAAAGGGGACATGGAAAAGGGGATGAAGTTTTCTCTGTGCTTCTCAGTGCTCTAGACTTCAGATACCTGTTCAACAGACCACCTTACTTGACTTGTGACTTGTAGTCACAAATGTGTGTAGCTGACCCAGATGCAATAGGGTCTATTTAAAAATAAGTCTTTAAACCTGTGTTTACTTACCTGGGCTTTCCACCATCTTAACCTTTCCATCATGTTTGTCTGATGATATGTTCATTTTGATCTTTTTGAAGACTTCTTGTGGACCACACACCACTGCTGTTTTAATAGCAAAGCTTTCTTCTGAAGATACTTCAGCACTTTTAAATGCCAATGAGAGATTGGGGACCACCTCCCCACTTGTGTCTTTATCAACTCCATCCACCGTCCTATCCAGTAGAGCACTCCATTTGACAAAGTCTGAGGAGTTTTGTTGGTATTCCTTACATCTTCATAGAAGGCCTTGTTTTCTGCCTCTTCTTCCTCTCTCTCTCTGTCTCTCTCTCTCTCTTCCTATAGAAAGAGAAATGGGATGAGTGTAATAATTCAAAACTGAGAAGAATAGACTTGCCAGCAAAGAGATGAACAACCTGCAGTTGTGTCCAGGTCTGACATCTCATCATGGAGTCTATTCCCCTTCATAACCCTGGTACTATGAAAAACAACCATGACTCCCTTACTCAGCTACTGCATAGCTGTTTTAAGTGACAATTCTGTCTCAATGTTCTGAGTACCCTAATGAACCTTGGGTGTTTGTATGATTGTGCACATCCATGTGATTGTGTGTGTGTGTGTGTGTGTGTGTGTGTGTGTGTCTGTGTGTTGACTTGTGTAGGTACAAGCCCATGTGTTTGCAAGTATGTGTAGAGCTAGAGTGTATCTCTTCGATCAAAACTTCCACTGGAACAGGAAAACACAGTCCCAGGTCACAGGTTGACTAAGTGATACAAAAACATTCTGTCTTCATGCTCACTTGTTGACGACCTTATCTGGCAGGTATTTTGCATAATCCTTGCTATACTGTTTCAGCAGTTTGCTATATTTATTGTCTATTTATTGTCTGCAACACAAAAACAAAATGGAGAATTAGAATAGTGCTAATGTCAGCAAAGGGGGAAAGAAAACAAGTTGGGAGAGACATTAGAATCTTTTTTTAATTTAATATATTTTTTCTTCTTTTACACATAAGTCCTATTTCCCTTTCGCTCTGATCCTCCCAACCATTTCAATCCCCAGACAGGGTGAGGCCTTCCATGAGGGTTCATCAAGGTCTGTCAAGTCATTTGAGGTAGGGCCTAGGCCCTCCCCCATGGATCTGTGCTAAAGGATTATCCCCACCATGGGGAATGTGCTCTCAAAGTACTTTCCTGCAGCAGGGATACATCCTGGTTCTGTGAGATGTCAGTTTCTTATGTTTGACTTGAGCTCCATTCAATGCCAATCCTTTCTTCTGTACTGTGATGCTAAGCTTGCATCACCTCCCCTCCCAACAAGGTTTAAGTTCTGTGACATTTCTTTGTGTAGCTCCCTCTGACTCTGGAGATTTAGGTCTATCACAAAGACAAAGATCTACCTTGTTGGTTTTGGATCCTGTTCCCTTAGAAAGCATGTTGCAGTATTCTGGGCCTTTTCTGAGTTTCTCCACGAAGTGTCTAAATGAATAAAGCAGAGTGACTAAGGTATGCATAAAAGTTCTAAATGTCTAAATATGACATTTCTATAAAATTTCCATAATTATTTCTATAAAAATTCCAGGCATGGATTCAGAAGTTCTTGGAATGAGAAGAGTTCCACCCTGGGATCCCACATCCCTTTCCTTCCCAGTGCCTGGGGAAAGAAAGGTCCTCATTCATTTATCAACTTGTGTGTGTGTGTGAGCTGCCAGAAATCTGATTGAAAGTTGTCTTTGTCAAGTTTCATAAGCTCAGCAGAGGTGAGAAGCATGAAGAGGAAGACAGGATTAGTGAAGGAACAGTCACAGGAAAGGAGATGGAAAGTGCAGATTCTCATGTTAAAAATTTGTGGTACACCACAAATGCTTCCTCTTCAAGTCCTTTCTTTTGGATGTCTGCCACCATTTTTAAGCCATGCCTCATTTTTATGTATGTTTCTAAGGGTATGTTGTTTACTTCAACATTCAGCCTGAAAGAAATTAAAAATTGGAACTGCTCTTTTGGTGGAAGAGTTATGTCTTTATATTTTTGCATGGTTCTCTTGTTATGAGACAGAAAACAGAAGATGGGGAACTTCAGCAGCCACCTCCTAATTTCCTGCCATATTGTAATTACACTGTCTACAACACACACCTATACAGTGTGTGAGTGTGTGTGTGTGTGACAAATCTCTTACTAAGTTGTTAGAGTAAATAAAACACCACATGTGTTAATACGGCTCAATAAATTTAATTTAGTGCACAAAACCAGTCTAGGATCTCCTTACTATGGTACTAATGTGGTTTAGGAGGGGGAAGGGAGGAAGGGAGGGAGAAGGAACTGTGATTAGTATGTAAAATAAGATAGGTTTTCAGTTAAATAAGAACTAATTTAAAAAATGGTACCATTTCTTAAAATTTGCCATATATGATTATATGCCGAAGAAATTTGTTTTCAGCAACAATGAGATTTACCTCACTTGGGGCCTAGCACTGAAAAGTCCTGAAGAGCTCTTTTGGTCTCTGAGCCAGGATTTAAAAAAATATGCCTGTCAGCAGGAATTAGAGAAGTTAAGAAAACAAATTCTTTGCTTCTCCAAAAATTAATGATAAATTTTGTTAATTTATGCATTGCTATGTTAATGATCACTAAGTCCTTGCAGGATTTAATACTAATATTCAATTGATGAGGTAGTAGATATTACCTAACTATAATTTTTTTCATGGTGTTTAATACTGAGCCAAATATTTGAACAGACATTTCTCCCATTGTATACTTTTACCTGTTTTGTTAAAAATCAAGTGCTTGTGTGTGTGTGGGTCAAGATCAGGATTTTTGATTTTATTCTATTGGTCTACTTATCTATTTTTGTGCCAATACCAGGCAGTTTTCAGGACTGTAGCTCTGTAGTCTGTAGTACAGCTTAAAGCTTCTGATAGTGATGCCTCCTGAAGTTCCTATATTGTACAGGTATTGTTTTGTCCTGGGTCTTTTGTTTTTCCATATAAAATTGAGTATTATACTTTCAAGGTCAGTGAAGAATTTTGTTGAGATTTTTGATGGGGATTGCATTGAATCTGTAGATTGCTTTTGGCAAGACTGCCATTTTTAATATGTTAATCCTACCTGTCCAAGAACATGGGAAATCTTTCCATTTTCTGTTATCTTCTTTAATTTTTTTCTTTAAAGACACAATGTTCTTGCTATATATGTCTTTCACTTGTTTGGTAAGCATTACCTCAATATACTGTATGTTGTTTGTGGACATTATAAAGGGTGATGATTCTCTTATTTCTTTCTCAGCCCATTTTCTGTCTGCATATTGTAGGTCTACAAATTTTTTTTTTTTTTTTTTTTTTTTTAGTTTAACTTATATCCTGCTTGTTGGTCGAAAGTGTTTATCAGTTGTAGGTCTTCCTTGGAGGTGATTTTTGGGTTGCTTATGCAAACTATGATATCATTTTATTAATTTATTTTTTACCTTACAATACTGTTCACTCTCATTCCTTCCCCCTCCTATCTACTCTGCAAAGAAGATAAGGCCTCCCCTAATACATCTCTAAGTCAGCTCACAGAAGCAGAACAAAGCTACCCCCCTTCCACCCACATATCTGTGTCTAGGATGAGCAACTGATCTCTCCATATAGAAATGGCTCCTCTAAGTCAGTTTGTACACTATAGTTAAGTCGTGGAGCCCCTGCTAGTGACCTCATATATGGACATATATGGACACACCATTGTCACCCTTTTTAAGGGAGTCTTAAGCAGGTTCTCCACATATCACAGGAGAGGGTGTGATTTCTCACTAGCTTGTGTCAGCTCCTTATATGGGTTTCTTCTTATAGTTTTGATTACTTTGTTCATGTTTTTACTCCTCCCTGACTTCAATTGTACTCCAGGAGCTTGGCCCAATGATTGGTGAAGTGACCAGACCCTCACCCAGCCATGAGAAGTTGCAGAAACGACCCAGCAAGATGTACACCTCTGACTCAGCAACATGTGCTGAGATTCTGACCAGCTTCTGACCTTACTTTTGTAAGACCCTTAGAAAAAGGAGTCTCCCAGTTTTGGTCAGTACCGCCAAGAACTCAATGTCCAGTATAGTAGCTGCAACATGGAAGAGAATTTAATGAACAGGAAACGTTTGCACAAAAGGGCTCGCTCAGCATGCAGGCTAGAATGAAGACCCATTCCCCGGGCACAGGTGTTTTTAAAGGCAAAACCCACAAGCTTAGGGTGGGAGTGTGACCCTCTGTCCTTTGAGTTGGTGACCCTTTTAGGCCACATGCTCTTGGTGTTAGGGTCAACAGATCTTAGGGCCTCAGTGTGTGCTAATTGATCTTTTTTAAAAGAATTTATATTTATTTTTCAGAATTTATTTTCAGAATTTACATTTTTTTTTTTAGAAAGGCTAACACTTTCCAAATGTCATTATTACCGCTATTTTTTTCTTGATATTCAGTGTTTTTTTTTTAATTTTTTTTATAACCAAGTCCATTTAAATGAAAAAAACATTTATAGACAATATTTGGGAATTTGGGCATCATTTTTTCCAAACTACTTCCTGCTGGTAAGGGGCGCTGTCATTGGGGAATCTGAGAAGATGAAGAAATCCTGGCTGTAGTGTGTAAGGCTGCCTTGACCAGCTGTTTTGAATGTAGGATCAACTGGTACTCTGTTTCAGGCGGTCTGCCTTGATCAAACCACATTAGTTCGTAAGGAATCTACAGCTTTTCATTTTCTGTGGAAACAAAAATAGAAATCCTTTTCCCCAGTAACTTGTCCTTCAACTTAAATTTTGGAGTCAAAGCATTTTTTATATTTAATTAATTATTTTACATGTCAATCCAAGTTCCCACTCTGTCCCTCCCTCCCTCCATTCCTCCCTTTTACCCTCTCTGTCGCTCACATGCATCCTAAACACCCTCCCCTCCCATCCCCCCCACTCCAATTCCATATGTAGGGGAATGCCATCCAGTTGGGGTCATATAGATCTGACAGGTCATGTGAAGTAGGTACTAGGGCTTCTCTCCTGTCTCTATGTTAAGGCAGTTATCCCTCCATGTGGGATGTGTTTGCAAGGTCCTTTTGTGCACCAGGAATACATCCTGGCTCTACTGTGTGAGGTTCCTTAGAATGCTCAGTTCTTCTGGCTGAGACCCATAATCAGGGGCCTTGAGTCAGTCCCATGCTGGCTTCCCAGCTATCAGCCTGGTGGCCCCTTAGCTACTCCTTGTTCATGTAATCTGTCTCTATTTGTTTCTGCAGCCTGGTTTTGTCCTCTCCATCTGCATCTGGGTTCTAGTTTGACTCACTGCTTATGTATGGGTGTTTGCTCCTGTTTCCAACAGGTATTAGATAATGGGCTCCATGGATAAATTAGTTGTTGATCTCACTATCCAGGAAGGTCATTTATGGTAGCCTTTCCACAGATGTTCAAATTGTTAGGTGACAGCAGTCTTGTAGTTCTCTAGACCTTTATTTAGGTTCAGTTTTCTCTTCAAACCAATAATGACTCCCTCTTTTATTCTCTCTCTCTCTCTCTCTCTCTCTCTCTCTCTCTCTCTCTCTCTCTCTCTCTCCTGTCTTCTATTCCTAACCAGGCTCAATCTTCCTATTTGTACATGTGTTCATTTCTTCACCCTCGTTTTCTCCTAGTACTCTCTCCTTTCGCTGCCCCCCCTCACTTCCCCTGTCCTCTGGGGGACTCATCGCTTCCCAGTTCTGGGAGGGTTTTATATGAATCTCTTAGAATACACCTTGTATCCTAGTTCCTCTGGTGGTGTGAATTATAGGCTGGTGATCCTTTGATCTAGGTTTAAAATACATATATGAGTGAGTACATACTATGTTCCTCTTTTTGTGACTGGGTTACCTCATTCAGGATGGTTTCTTCAAGTGCCATCCACTTACCTGCGAATTTCAAGATACCGTTATTTTTTTCTGCAGAGTAGTATTCCATTGTGTAGATGTGCCACATCTTCATTATCCATTCTTCAGTTGAGGGGAATCTAGGTTGCTTCCAGGTTCTTGCTATTACAAATAGTGCTGCTATGAACATAGTTGAACAGATGTCTTTGTTGAATGGATGTGGATCATTTGGGTATATGCCTAAGAGGGGGGATTGCTGGGTCCTGTGTTAAAAAAATTCCCATTTTCCTGAGGAACTGCCATACTGTTCTCCAAAATGTCTGTCCGAGTTTGCACTCCCACCAGCAGTGGAGGAGTGTTCCCCTTTCTCCACATCCTCTTCAGGAAGAGTTGTCATTGGTGTTTCTAATTTTAGCCATTCTGGCAGGAGTAAGATGTTATCTCAAAGTTGTTTTGATTTGCATTTCCCTGATAGCTAAGGATGTGGAGCACTTAAGTGTCTTTCAGCCTTTTGGATTTCCTCTATTGAGAATTTTTTCTTCAGTTCTGTTCCCTACTTTTTAATAGGGTTATTTGGTGTTTTGTTGGCTAGTTTCTTGAGTTCTTTGTACATTTTGAGATCAGCCCTTTGTCAGATATAGGATTGGTGAAAATATTTTCCCAGTCTGTGGGCTGCTGTTTGGTCTTGTCGACTGTGTCCTTTGCCTTACAGAAGCCTCTAAGTTTGAAGAGGTCCCATTTATTAACTGTTGCTCTCAGTGTCTGTGCCCCTGGAGTTATGTTCAGTAAGCAGTCCCCTATACCAATTTATTCAAGGGTACCTCCTACTTTCTCTTCTAAGAGGATCAATGTGGCTGGATTGATGTTGAGGTCTTTGATCCATTTGGACTTGAGTTTTGTGCATAGCGACAGACATGGATCTCTCTGCAGTCTTCTTCACACCCTCATCAGGAATGGTGATGTCCCCTGAAATTATTTTATTGTATAGGGTTGTTTTGTCTACCCTGGGTCTTTTGTTTTTGTCTTTTGTTGAATATTAGAAAGTCCTTAATTTCTTTCCTTATTTCTTCTTTGACTCAGGTGTGGTGCAATTGCACATTGTTTAGTTTCAATGAGTTTGCAGGTATTCTGCTATTTGTGTTGTTGTTGAATTCCAATTTTAAAGCTTGGTGATCTGATAACTTACAGGGGACTATTCCTATTCTCTTGTATCTGTTGAGGTTTGTTATGCTACCTAGTATGTGGTCGATTTTAGAGAATGTTCCATGTTCAGCAGACAAGAAGGTATATTCTTTTGTGTTTGGATGGAATGTTCTATAGATGTCTGTTAACCCCAGTTGAGACATAAGTTCTGTTAGTTCTTTTGTTTCTTTGTTGAGTTTCTGATTTGTGGTCCTGCCTAGTTTTGACAGTGGTGTATTGAAGTCTCCCACTATAAGTGTGTGAGGTTTTATATGAGCTTTGAGTTTTAGTAGCATTTCTTTTATGAATGTGGGTGCCTTTGTAATAGGGGCATAGATGTTCAGAATTGAGACTTTGTGTTGATGGCTTTCACCTGTGATGAATATGAAATGACCGTCTTGATCTCTTTTGATTAATTTTTGTTTGAAGTCTAACTTGTTAGATATTAGGACAGCCATACCTGCTTGCTTCTTGGTTCCATTTGATTTGAAAATCTGTTCCCAACACTTTACCCTGAGGTAATGTCTATCTTTGAAGGTAAATGTGTTTATTGTATGCCACAGAAGGATGGATTCTGTCTTCGTATCCATTCTGTTAGCCTTTGTCTTTTTATATGTGAGTTAAGACCATTAATTTTGAGGGTGAGTAAGAACCATTGATTGTTGATGCTAGTTTGTTTTAGGTTTGTTGTTAGCAGTGGTATTGTGAGTATATTTTTTCTGCTTTACCCCTGGTTTCTGGTGTAGTTAGATTATGTGTTGCCTCCATTTTTGTGGGCTTAGTTAACTTCCTTGGGTTGGAGTTTTCCTTCCAATATTTTCTGTAGGGCTGGATTTGTAGATACGTATTGGGAAAATCTGCTTGTTTCATTAAATATCTTGTTTTCTCCATCTATAGTGATTGAGAATTTTGCTGGATATAGTAGCCTAGGCTGGCATCCATGTTCTCTTAATACTTGTAGAACATCTATCCAGGAACTTCTGGCCTTGAGGGTTTTCATGGAGAAGTCAGGTGTAATTTTGATAGGTCTGCCTTTATATGTTACCTGTCCTTTTTCCTTCACTGCTCTTAATATTCTTTCTTTATTCTGTATGCTAGGTGTATTGATTATATGTCGAGGGGTCTTTTTTTCTTTGGTCCAAACCATTTGGGGTTTGGTATGCTTCTTGTACTTTTCATGGGCATGTCCGTCTTCTGATTGGGAAGGCTTTCCTCGATGATTTTGTTGAATATGTTTTTGGCACCTTTGCGCTGTGCTTCTTCACCTTCGTCTATGCCTATTATTCTTAGGTTTGGCCATTTCACGGTGTCCCACATTTCCTGGATGTTTTGTCATAAGGATTTGTTGGATATATGATTTTCTTTGGTCGATGAACCTATTTCTTCTAGTTTATCTTCTGCGCCTGAGATTCTTTCTTCCATCTCTTGAATTCTGTTGGTTATGCTTGCGTCTGTAGTTCCCGATTTTTTGCCCAGTTTTTCTATTTCCAGCAGACCTTGGGTTTGTGTTGCCTTTATTTTCTCTATTTCAGTTTTCAATTCTTGAACTGTTTCCTTCACCTGCTTAATTGTTTTTTTTTTTTTTTTTTTTTTTTTTCCTCTTGGCTTTCTGTACTTTCTTTACTTTCCTTAAGGAATTTGTTCATTTCTTCCACTTTTTTGTTTGTTTTTTTTTTTCTCCATTTCTTTAAGGGATTTTCTCACATCTTCTTTGAGGGCCTCTATCATTTTTATGGCGGTAATTTTTAAGTCGTTCCCCTCTACTTCCTCTGCTTTGTTGTTGTGTTCCTTTCTAGTTGGTGTAGTTTCCCTAGATTCTGGTGGTGTCATGCTTGTCTTTCTGTTGTTAGGTGTTTTCTTGTATTGCTGTCTTCCCAAAGCTTCTTCTAGTAGGCGTTGGTGGGGTCTCCCCCTCTCTCTATGGTACTTCCCTGGTGGGCTTATGTGGGTCAGAGGTTCAATATCTGTAGCTCTGGGTGGTCCAAGCTTTATAGGAGGTCTCTCCGCAGACAGGGACCCAGGGATGGGGTCAGGGATGAGGATCCAGTAGAAGATGCCTGTAGAAACTCAGAGTGGTCCCGCAGAGATAGGCTGGCAGAAGAGGACAATGACTGGGCTAATACTTGGGAAGTTTCTGCACGATCATCTGATCTCACTGAAACTGGCACTCTCTAGCTGAGGCCTCTTTCTTTAGTATGTTTTGGGGGTCAAGTACCTTGCTGGCAGGAACTCAGATTGGACCTGCAGAGATAGGCGGATCTCTGGGAGGTGCCCAGGACTCCAGCAGAGGATTGGAGGTGGGGTCAGAGACCAAGCAGGTGGAAATTACTGGTGGTCCCATGTGGATGGGCAGGTCTCCTTTGTTCAGAGTTTCTCCCCGAGAAGTCCCCGAAGTAGGGAGGACTGTTGGCTTCAACCTCTGCCCCAGGGCTCAACCCGAGTGGCAGGGCAGTGGGCAGTGTAGGGCCCAGGGTAGGGGGGGGCAGGCTCGCGATAGGGATGGGTGGGGGTGTATCAGAGTCCAAAGGTGCTCTCGATGGGGTCAGGACACTGTGCTAATTAATCTTGCATGGGGAAGTTTTCTCTTTGTTTCCTAAGGACCCTATTTACCACCTGTTGACTCATGGAATGGAGGGGCACAATGAATTCTTGGCATCCTGCCATCTCAGGGCCTTTTGAGGGGAAGTTAGCAAATTCCAGATCATACTGTCCTTTATTTCAAGTGGGGGGGTTTACTTTTTTGTATTTCACTCCCCCCTTTTTCTTTTATCAATAGTTCTAATCTTAGAATGATAGAAATTAAAAGGCAGTCTGCTCTTGGCTCCAGAGGCTCCTGTACTGCTATATAAGTACCATAATCTGGACAGCACTCATTTATTTTTTAAGAAAAGTAACATTTTTTTTTGCAACAGTGAGCAACAAGAGAGAAATAAAAATGAGCAGTTGTAAGAGGCTATCCCTGGGTCCTATGACCTTGAGTGGCATGGGGGTGGGTCTAAAGGAGGAGGACATATTCTGGACCGGCCGCAAATTGGGCCTTTTCACCAAGTTTCACCAGGAGTCTCAAGGTTTCCTGTGTGGTGACATCTCAGGTAATCTGGATCTCCAACTTGGAAGTGATGTGGAACTTCCAAGTCTCCCGCTGAGTAGGCCTCAAGGAGGTGCTTCCATGCTCTCTGTCTCACTCATTTTAGCACCTTAAGCCAAGCAATCAGAGGCTGGGAGAACAGCACATCAGCACTATGTACAGAGGCACTTTCCACTAGTGGAGCCCCCCCCCCATAGAGCCATTTGTAAGGGTTCAGCCCAAACAGTCCAGGGGTGTTTTTAACGCTGAAAATCACAAAGGTAGGAGAGTTATCCAATCATCAATGCCAGTCTCTGCGGTCAATTTAGTGAAGATCTCCTTAATGGTTTAATTTATTCTTTCTACCTGAGCATTGGGATCTGCATGTACAATTTAATTTTAATCAATCCCCAATATCTTGGCCAGTGACTGACTTACCTGGTCAACAAAAACTGGACCATTGTCTGATTTTACTACCTTAGGTATTTTAAATCTTTGGAAAATTTTCTTCAGTAATTTTTTTAACCACCACAGTTGAGACAGCCCCATACACATGAACAGCTGATAAAGCATACCTGCTGCCTATTAATGTTTATGGACTTCTCTTTAGCTAGGCTAGAAGTACTGCTGCCCCAGCCCTTTCTTTACCTTTCTTTCTTTACCTTAACTGCCCCCAGCAGTGAACCGGTCAACATCTCCCCAGCCAGTGGGATGTCATTAAGATCTTTGCAAACCCCAGTCTCTTAAACCAACAGTTTATGGCAGTCATGAGTCACTGGTTCATCAGTCTCCTCAGGCAGAAGAGTGGTGGGATGAGATTGGCTGGTGGAGCCAACACAATCCTCTCAGTCTTTCAGTGAGAAGCAGGCTTTGGTGGTGAGTCATGCAGGTGTTGGTCATCATCAGTTGGGGGCTGCCAGACAATGCTCTCCAATGCATGGTGGGCCATTATAGTTGCTTTATGCCCCAAAGTCAACTTGGCAGCTCAATAGCTTTTAGACATCCAGGCCATCGCCTGGCTACAGGATCAGGCTTCTTTGACAGATAAGCAACTGGTCAGTTCCATGGCCCTAGGGATTTGAACAAAACTCCCCAGGCTACTCCCTTATGCTTGTCCACATAAAGAGTAAAAGGTTGTTTACATCAGGGAGGTTTAGAGCAGGTGTTCTCAGATGGACCTTTTTAATGGTATCAAATGCCTCCTGATGCTCTGGGGTTCAGGAGAATTTTTTCATAGTCAGCAGGGAGCTGCTAAGGTCTCAAAAACCTGGGATCCATAGCCTGCAAAACCCAGATGTCCCCAGAAATTCTCTTACTTGACTGGCCATCATTGGGGAATTTTAAACCCTTGGGGCAGTCAGGTCCAGGTGAGCTGCCCAGTTCTGCATGTGTCAGGGTCCTTCCATTCAAGGGCAAAAAGCAGTTGGCTGGTGGGATGTAACCTAAAACTAGTGGATACCCGGCCTATGACAAGGTCCACTGTTCTCTGGGTAGTCCATGAATCACCTTGGGCTTGGGACAAGGGTCCAAACTCCTGTCTCCCTTTAATTTTATCTTTTCTTAGAGCTAGGACCTATGCACACTGGTCCTTGTTGAGTGGGGTCCTGTTGCCCAGGCTCCCTAGCTGTCAAGGGCTTATTCTAAATTTTTTAACTTCTTTCTCTCTCTCTCTCTATTTTTTCCTTTAACCACTGTGGCCAAGATATTTTAGTCAAATTGTTTTCCTGTCTTCTGTCATGCTTTTTCTCGTTTTCTTTCTCTTTTCTCTGCTCTCTGTCTCTCTATTGTCTTTTCTCTGTCTTTTCTCTCCTTCTCTTCTATGTCCCTTCAATACACTTTCTCTGCCTCTTAACCCTCCCAGTCTTTGGAGTTTCTTCCTAATATCTGGGGCCCAATTTCCCCGTGAAGACCAGAGCCAACTCAGCTCTCTGGGCTTCTGAGGTAGCGTCAAAAGGAGTGCTCTCTTTACCTCAGCCAAATTGGTGGGCCATCTCTTGGCACTCAGAGACCTGCCTCTAGAGCGTGGACATGATTTTTAAGCTCTCTCTACCTTCAGCAGTGTTGAAGTTCCAACTGGGGCGAATCAAAAGGAATCCCAAGTCAATCTCATTTCCGCCCATCGGCCGCAGGGAAATTTTTCTAAACTCAAGCAGAAAATGTTAACAATCATCTCAATTAGCCTGGTGAGAGAACATAAGGAACTCCACCTACCCTGTAAGGTATTGGGGATCCTCTGAGAAAAAGGGGTGGTTAGTTTTCCAATTACAAAGATCTGAGGAGAAGGGCCAGCCCTTGAGGCTGGCGTTGGAGAGCCAAACATGTGCGGTGGCAGAGTCATAACCCATAACCCTGTCCTTCCATTCCTGCATGACTCTGCCCAGGCTGCCCCAGCCCAAGGCTGTTCAGCCTATCTGCTGCAGTTCAGCCCCAGTGGCTCTGGCTGCCTGCCACATTCCTGGGGGCATGGGATGAGCTCGCTCATTATCTCCCTGGGTCTACCGGCCCTGCTCTCCAATGGATCTAAAGTCAAACTTAGGTGGGGTAGTTAGTTGTTGACCCATGGGCAGAGTAGAAATGGACACAAACAGTAGGAACAGAAGAACGTGACAAACAGAACAATCCTACAAACAGGACAAATCAGCACAGTATACAAATATCACACAAACCAAAGTTACAAAGCAGGAGGGAAGCAGAGTCCGAGAGCTGTCGGTTCCCCAGAGAAGCAAGACTTCGTCTCCTCCACTCCTCCAAACAACCCTGTACTTTTGTTCAGGGCAGGACCTAGGGTCTCAGGACACCTCTGTCTCCCCCTGTGGTCCTCTACCCAATACAAGTCCTGTGCAGGCCAGGCACAGATTCAAATACTCTAGTCAAAAACACATAACATCAGACGCATCAGACATACATCAAACATATAGGTTGTGAGCTCTATCTTACCTCCAATTGGCAATGGAATTGAGTCTGGGGGTCGACCAAATCTCAGTGGAACCTCTAAAATGTAAGACCCTCAGAATGAAGAGTCTCCCAGTTTTGGTCGGTACTCCCAAGAACTCAATGTCCAATCCAGTTGCTGCAACATGCAGGAGACTTTAATGAACGGGAAATGTTTGCTCAAACAGGCTCCCTCAGCAGGAAGGCTACAGAGAAGCCCCATCCCCTGGGCACAGGTGTTTTTAAAGGCAAAACCCACAAGCTTAGGGAGGGGTGTGACCCTCTGTCCATTGAGTACTTGGCCCTTTGAAGCCAGATGGTCTTGCTGTTAAGTTCAGTAGACCATAGGGCCTCAGGATGTGCTAATGAATCTTGTCTGGGCAAGCTATCTCTTTGTTTCCTAAGGACCCTATTTACCACCTGTTGACTCACAGAAAGGAGGGGCAGTGTAAATTCTTGGTATCCTGCTGTAGGAATTAAGACCTTGGCAAAGAACTCATTCCCCCTCCTGCTGCCCTCAGGGTGAACAACTGTAACCCTGGATAACAGAAGAGATGATTTCAAATGCAAAATGCTAATGCTCTTTTGGCTCCCACAGCCCTGAAAGTGCCCTAACCAGTCCTTGGAACCTGAGATGACTAACCGCCCCCCTTTTGCTTCCCCCCTCCTCTATCTGGTGATGGTGTGTGTAAGCTAGCCCCCCCCCGGAGTAAAGTGGGTATATAATAAAAAGCCTTCTTAATATTCAAGAGAGTCCAGTGTTATTAACCTTGACACCCTCCACAGTTTCAAAGGCTTCTACAGCAGCTCAGGGGCTGCAAGTGGAGGTCCTCACCAAGATTCTGAAAGCAAAGTAAGAGGACAGGGTGATTGATCCCTTGTGCAAGCAGGGACATATTGGGGTTAATAAGTAAATAAATAGAAAAAAGAGAGTTGGGGAATTCACCCAGAAAGGTTGAATTAGAATTTCAATTAAAGGAACTTTTAGAGAAACAGGAAACTGCACTGAAGACAGAAACTTTCTAAGGCTTTTTCAAATCCATTCAACAAGCTAGTAAAAGTGAGGAAGATGAGCATAAGAGGCTATCCAAGAATCCTCTGGGTGCCCGTGCAGATCAGAAAAATACCTTATCTTCAGGGAAAGGCAGGACTTTTCCTAAGGACCCTGGAGCACATCCCTAGGTGAGGCGCCCTCCCCAAAACTGGCACCATAGCTGTCTCAGAGCTGCACCAGGGCTTGGAGAAGCAAAGATGAGGCCCAGCTTACAAACTAGGTCAGCAAGAACTCAGAGTTCCTACAATGGTGATTGCTTGCTTTTCAAACAGCTGCAGTCACAGATGAGCTGCAGCTGGCCAGCACAGGCCTAGAGAGCAAAGGCAGGATGAGTCCTAGATGCCTACTGCTTTAGGAGCTGCTGATGTGGCTAACTAAAATATGAGTATGGAATAACTAAAAGTGAAAGTGTTTTAAGGACTCATAAAAAAATAAAAAATAAAAAAAAGAGAAAAAGAAAAAAGAAGTGGAAAAAAAGTGACATATATTGGGATTTGTTCAGATTTTGCATTTTCTTAATTCAAGATTTAGTTACAACTCCTGCATTACAAGAGATTTCATTTAAAGATGTTCTATTTCAACAAACTAATCTTGGTCTAAAGGAGAGCTTAAAAATGTATGTATGTTCTGTATGTATGGTGTGGCCACACATGTGAGTGCCTGAGAGTCTGAAGTGTGATTGTGAATATGTGAATGTGTGAATTCCAACAATAGGTACTGCTTAAATTGCTTGAGAGAGAGAGAGAGAGAGAGAGAGAGAGAGAGACATTAGGGTTTGAGATCTGCATCTCCCATGACTGTCTTGCAGAGTGAAACAGTAGGAAATGGTCAAAGCCAGAATGGCCTGAGAGCCAGAGAAATCTGTATGGATGGTTCAAAAGAGTTTAGCAGAGGAGAGATTACAAAATTCTTCCTAAATGTTGGTGGTTAAAAAAGAAATTGAAAGAATGGGGGTTACTATAAGATTTGAGAAAAACTACTGTAAGGAAGCCTCAGGGAACTGCAGCCCTGTTTGGCCCTCCACCTAGAAAGGTGTCAGTGAAAATGCAAATGAGACCATGTCAGCTAATGAAAGCTTTACAGGTCATAGTAGAAAGTTTTCAAAAGTATTTGGGACTTATGTTATATCCTAAAGAAATGAGGTCTCAAAAAAATTAAAAATTAGAAAAGATAGCTTATGATCATTGAATGATTTTCAGAAGTTATTAGGAAATATTTCAATGGTTATGTCATTTTTTAAAGCACCTACTGGTGATTTGAAACCTTTAAGCAATATCCTAAAAGGAGATAGTGATCCCAATTCACCTAGACAGCTAAATGAAGAGAGTAGACAAGTTGTCTTACAATTGGAGAATACAATCCAACATCAGCAGATATGGTATATTGACTATGCAAAATCATGCTTCTCACACAGCATAGTCAGACTTCTGTCTTATGGAAAGGGGGATCATTGTTATGGTTGCATTTACCTGTTTCCCCAGCCAAAGTGATAAATCCTTATTTCGAAGCAGTAGCTTATGTGGTACAAAAATGCCATATGTACTCTAGGAGATATTTTGGCAAGGAACCAAATGTAATACATGTTCTCTATACCAAACAGTAAGTTGATTATTTCAAAACAGTGATTCATGAACAATTGCTTTTACTCAGTTTTTGGGAAAAATTGATAACCAGTTTCCAGCTCATATTCTGTTGCAATTTGCATTAATGCATCTTTTTGTATTCCCTAAAATTGTAAGGAGTAATCCTGTTAAAAATGCTATGTTAGTATTTACTGATGGTTCTTCTATTAGTAAAGCAGCTTATGTTATTGATGGGAAAGAATATGTAGTGCAACAGATCCAGCTTCAGCTCAGATAGTTGAATTATGATCTGTTGCAATAGCTTTTCAGCTTCTAATGAATGATACATTTAACTCATATACTAAAAGTCATTATGTCTTCAGAAATCTTCAAGTTATAGACATGGTTCCATACATTGGAGCTAGTAATAATCAGGTTAAATTACTGTTTGAGCAAATTCAAAGTGCCATTCATGAAAGAAAGGAATGAGGTACAGAGCCATGCTCACAATCAGTCCGTTAATATGGGGGAAAAAAAAACTACATCGGACTCCTCCCTGGTAGCTGGCTGACTCCGTGGTTGAAGGGAACCATCCATGGAAGGAACCCCCCAGCCTTTCCCCTGCACCAGATTGTGGATTAGGAGGCCAATTTCAATACTGGCCTTTCTCAGCATCCAACCTTTATAATTGGAAGTCTAACAACCCCTCCTTCTCCAAAGACCCTATAGCTCTCTCTAACCTAATTGAATACAGCTTTTGCAGGTCCTCCTAACCTCGGAAGAAAAACAATGCATCTTCCTGGAAGCCTGGAAAAACGTCTTAGAGGATGATGGGAAACCCACTCAGTTGCCTAATGAAACTGAGGAAGTTTTCCCCCTAAATCGTCCCTATTGGGACTTTAACACCTACTTCTTTATCGCCAGTTACTCATAGCAGGCCTCCATGGTGTGTGGGATGCTGCCCCACGAATTTGGCTCAGGTAAGACAGATAACCCAGGGACCAGAGGAAACACCAACTGCATTTTTGGAGAGGCTAAAGGAAGCCTACCGTATGTATAAACCCTTTGATCCTGATAGTAATGAACAAAGGGGCAATGTTTCTATGGCTTTCATTTGGCAGTTGGCTCCAGATATTAGGACTATGTTGCAGAGACAAGATAATTTACAAGATTATAGCCTGCAGGATCTCGTCAAGGAAACAGAAAAGATCTTTGATAAGAGAGAGGCACCTGAGAAAAAAAAGAAAGACTTAGAAAGTTGCAGGAGGAAAGAGAGGATAAGGTAAAGAAGGAGCTAGAGGAGAGAGAGACAGAGAGAGAGAGAGAGAGAGAGAGAGAGAGAGAGAGAGAGAGAGAGAGAGAGGTCATAGGAACCATAGAGAATTAAGCAAAATCCTAGCCACTGTAGCTCAGAATAATCATAATGCAGGAAGTCAGGAGAGGAATGAAAAAGGAAGGAGGCCCCAGGTAGATTGAGACCAATGTGCCTACTGCAAAGAAAAAGGCCATTGGGTCAAAGATTGCTCTAAGAGACCTAAAAATCAGAGGCATGGGGACAGACCCCGAAGACCAACTCAGCTTCAAGCCCTAGATGAAGACTAGGGTGGTCGGGGCCAGAAGACCCCCCCAGCCCAGGCTAACCTTAAGAGTCGGGGGGCAACCAGTCACCTTCCTGGTGGACACTGGAGCCAAACATTCGGGTCTCACTGAAATGAACGGGCCACTGACTACCAAAACAGCTTGGGTACAAGGAGCCACTGGAGGAAAACAATACCGATGGACCACGGAGTGAAAAGTTCATCTCGCATCAGGTAAAGTCTCACATTCCTTTTTGCATGTAACAGACTGTCCATATCCATTACTGGTTCAAGATCTACTGACTAAATTAAAGGCCCAGATCTATTTTAAAGGATCAGGAGCCAAACACTCTGGCCCACAAGGGCTCCATTTCACAAACAGGCAATATGCATAGTGGGGGTCCTTCAGTAGCAGACAGTGGCCAAAAGAATCTAAAGGCCTTGGATGCACCTCTTCTAGTTCTCCTGAGCATCACTAGTTTCCCTGGGGAGAAAACACACTCATCCTGACATCTATTCTAGTCTAGAGATTGAGTTGGGCAGATTCACACTCTGTGTCTCTATTGCTGGAAGTTGTCTTGTGACTCTGCTGTGACAGGTATCCCTGATTCAGCTTCCAGATTCCGACCCTCTATTCTTTCATGTCTTCCAATTTTCTGTCTGTCATCTAGGCTTCCTGTGTTCTCCTATGAAGTCTACTTCAGGCCTCACTCACTCCTTCCCATTCTTTGTTGTGTTCAGCAGCTTTTAGCCACCAAGACTCTTCGTTGTTTAAATTACTGCTGGAAAAACCCTTTGGCCCAGGAAACAACATAGGCACTGTGCACACACAGACTTGTCCCAGGGAAATCGATGTGCAGCCATCACACTTCCACTTTGGAGCTTTCTGTGATGTCATGGAGCAGCTTTGTCCTCTGGCGGGCATGTGCCTTGGGTTTAGCTCCATGGCAGAGGGGACGATGAAGTGTCCTCCTCTGTGGAGGGTGCAGTCTGTTTCTCGTGCTCATTACAGTTTCTGTCTCCCCCTGGCTACAACAGTTCCCTTGCTGGTCAGGATAAAGGAATATAGGAGGCAAGTTGTCATGGAGAAGACTTTGCAGAGAGTGCGGACTATGAAGGCCTAAATGCACCTGAAATGTTGGAGGTAATGGCTGTTGGGAGGTTTAAGGAGGTTTTTTTTTTGTGTGTTTGTTTTTAGTTTTTTATGACAGGGTTTCTATGACTTAAACTCACTCTTAGTCAAAGATCTGCCTGCCTCTGCCTGCGGCGTGCTCATATTAAAGGCATCTGCCACCACAACCCTCCCTTATTAATTTTTAAGCAAGGGTCTCATATGGCCCTGGCTCTCCTGGGATTCATTCACAATATTACTAGTCACATTGTGTAAAGATAACAGGAGTTTACATCTATTTCAACTATTAAGCACTTTTATCACCTCCTTAAGGATAAAAGATAAAAAGTGATCCTCATAGCTGTAGATCTGGGACCCAAGGGCCCATCCCAGCCTGCTTAGGTTGCCTGGGTTTTGTCAACACACTGCCCTTAATTTCCAATGAATGTTCTTTTAACTTGGACAGTGGGTGAGTGAAAACATTGGTTTTTAAAATAGTGAGAACTATGCAACCTTTTAAAGCAAACAGGAATTCTCAGAGGAACTTGGGCAAACAGCACCACATCCTTGTTTAAGAAACATAGGCTTTGGAGATCTTTGGGTGATCATTGTGGCCATTTTGAGTTTAAGCAGTAAGGTACAAAGGATTTCCAGTTTGAGACCAGTCTGATAACATCAGAATGGACACTAAATGTGTTTTCATTACAAATGCCTACATCTTTATTTAGCATCTTTCATAGTGTGTTTGAGAAAGAGCTCATAAAATATAAACTCAATAATATGTACACCCAACCTCTTTTTTTTTTTAGACAGAGTCTCCCTATCTATGTAAGCCTGTCTACCTGGGGATTGCTATGTACATCAATTGGCTACAATCTCACAAAGATCCACCTGCATCTATCTCATGAGTGCTTAGATTAAAATATTTTACAAGGTTGCTTGACAAAAATTGTACATATTTATGGCATTTTGAAATTTACATATTATGAAATGGTAAAATCAGGCTAATTAATCCAATAAAGTCATAATATTGTTTTTTTGGTGAGACATTTAAAATTTCAGTGATTCTTTCAAGTATATGATATTACTTTAATTACTTTGTCATACATTAGATAATTATATGTAAACCTTTGGTTTCCTTTAAAAAGTTAATTAGACAATAGTGGCCTACGGGTGTATCTCAGTGAATGAACACATATACATCCAGGTCTTGAGTTTTATTTCAGATCTGCAGGGAGTGGGGTTGGGGTAGACAACAGAAAGTATGGGAGTCATTTCATGGGGTATAGAATCAAAAGTAGCATGACATCTGTGGTTTCTGTGACACAGACAAACATCAGCCTCTTTCTGGTTATTACTAATCTGTCTTTTTAAAAGAATTATTTTTACTTTATAAGTGGTTTTTCTTTCTGTTTTCTGAGTCCAGGTTTCTCAGCTGTCCTGGAGCTCACTTTGTAGACTGGGCAGGTCTGGACCTCACAGAGATCATCCTGCCTTTCTGCCTAGTCTTGGGAATATAAGTGTGTGCTACCATACCTGAACTTATTCTATAGTGTTTTAAATGCATCTAGGTATGTGCATTGTGTATGTATGTGTAGCTGGTTTCTGAAGAGGCCATAAGAGGGCACCAGATTCTTTGGAACTGGATTTACATAGATTGTTGTAAGGGTTTATGTGCTTAATGTGTTATTGAACCCTGACCTTCAGTAAGAATAGCATGTGTTCTTAGCTGCTGAGCCATCTTTCCAGCCCAGTTATTAGGAATCTTTTAATGAGCTCTTTTCAAATACCTAGCATAGCTTTGGGTAACAGTCAGTGTATCCTGTGATTCTTAGATTATAGTGGGGTGGCAGATTCCTCAGAGAGACAATGCATACTAAAATATTTGCGTTGTAGGAAGGAAGTGCCCCCCACTTTATTATCTTCAGAAAACAGTATATGAAGAGAGATACATTTTAGAATTTTTGTGACTATTATTTATGATAGCAAAGTACTCAGAATGGCATTTGACATGGATAGACTGAGTAAAGGAAGTACATACTGATTTGTTTGGTAAATTAAATATATTGTATGGGTTATACTGTGCATACATATACTCCTGGCACTCAGACAGCTGGGCAAAGAGGACAAATAGTTTGATGCTCTTTTAGCATACACAGTGAGACCACGTCTCAAAAAGTAAATACAAGTTTTGAAAATATCTGATTTCTAGGCAATTCTCAGGAGAATTACCTCACAGATGAGTACATGTAATCTTTGTTTTTAAAAACAATTTTAGACACTGTGTGTGTGTGTGTGTGTGTGTGTGTGTGTGTGTGTGTGTGTGTGTGTGTAGGATGGTCCCTAGCTTTTCCTTTAGAGTCCGTGAACTCTCACAAACTTGGATCCCCCTTGCTCATATAATCCCTCCTCCATCTCTTGGAACCAGACACCCAGAGCTCAACCCAGTGCTTGGCTGTGGTGCTCTGCACCTGCTTCTATCAGGTACATGAGGAAGGCTTTGTGATGACAATGTGAATAGTCATGAATATCATTATAGGGGAAGGCCAGTTCAGGTACCATCTCCAGTACTGTTAGGAGTCTTAGATACATGGGTATTTGAAAATCACGTCTCTACTCAGCTTACTTCCTTTTTGCATTCTGATTATATTTATTTTTATTTCCATGTATTGGTGTTTTTCCTGCATGTGTATCAGTATGAGGATGTTGGTGTCCTGGAAGTGGAGTGACAGGCAATTGTTAGCTGCCATGTGGGTGCAGGAAATTGAACCCATACTGGTCCTCTTGAAGAACAGCCTGTGCTCTTCACTGCTGACCATCTCTCTACACCCTTCCTTTTACAAATATCATGTGTGTCTGTGTGTGGTGGCATGTGAGTACTGCTCCACATGGGGGAAGTTCTAAGGACAGGGATAGGAATCTGTTCTGTTCATTCACTGTGTGTGTCGCTGGAGTCATACCCTGTGATCATTGTTGGCAGCAAACAAATTTACCCACTGTCTTAATTAGGGTTTCTATTGGTGTGATGAAATACTATGACCCAAAGCAACTTGTGCAGGCAAGGGTTTATTTCTCTTACATCCAGAGTCACAGTCCACTGGAAAGAACTCTTGAGGCAGGAGGTGATGCAGAGGCCATGGAGGAGTGATGCTTACTGATTTACCCCTGATTTCTTGTTCATTCTGTTTCCTTACTGAAGCTAGTACCACCAGCCCAGGAGTGGCATCAGCCACAATGGGCTGGGCCCTCAGTTATCAATAAGGAAATGTTCTGCATATTTGCCTTCAACTGACCTTATGGAGGCTTTTCATTGATTGAACCCTCACTTTTACCTGCTCTTAAGTAACTTTAACTCATGTCAAGGTGACTGAAAACTAGCAATTACACCCACAGAACCATCTCGCTGCCATGATGTCATATCAACAGAAACAAGCGTGGAAAGGTCTACTTTGACTCAGGGTCAGTATTCTGGCATATCACATCAGAGTGGGCATGGTGGAGTGCCTTAGTTCATGGCAGTGGAAGTCTGTGGCTGTGGCAGATCATTTCATGGCTGACCAGGAAAAACCGACTGGCAAGTCCTATATGTGGGCTGTAAACTTAAATGCCACTCCAAAGTATTCAGTCTTCCAAGAAGGCTGGACTTATTGCTGGTACCATAGCTTCCCAAATAGTACCACCAGGTAGGGAACCATTTCCCAAAGGCCGAGCCTGTTTTGCAGATTGAAGATTCAATTCATGGGATCCATTAAGTGAATGAGATCATTTGTCTAATCACTTCTGGTGACAGTGGGAATTACTTTCTTTTCTACTGGAGTTTCCTATTATGAGCTCTTTCTTCCCCCAGTCTGGTCCTACAGCTGAGCCAGCCCCAAATAAGACCCAAAGACTATGTATTAGATATAAAGCTGTTGGTCTGTTACTGGCCTTTCTTATTTGCTAGATTTGTTTTAAATATTAACCCATTTCTATGAATCTAAGTATTTCCATGTGGTCTTATCCTACTGGGGAGAGGATCTGGATTTCTACCCTGTTTGATCCTGCATGTTGAAACTCCTCCTCCCTCTGCATGAAACCTACTTGTCTCCTAGTCCTGCCTTTGTTGCTTTCCTATTGGCCAGTAGTGTTTTATTCATTAAGCAATAAGGGGAACATATTTACAGAATGAAATCCATCATCAATTTCCTGTCACCACTTCCAAAATTACTTGTTAGAAAGGAATCATGTCCAAGTATGCAATTAGAGCTAAAGGGGTCTTGAGGGTTGTAATCTACTAAGTTTTATTACTCTTTTATTTCATTCATTGTACAAAAGGTGTATACACACATGCATACATGTTCCACAGTCTGTGCAGTGACAGGATTTTAAGGGATCACTTCCATGTCCTGTTCTGGTACTTTTTAATGGATGCATGTATGTGAGAGAGGCAGGTCATTTTTTCTTTCCCACAAGACAGAGAATACCATGACTCACCTGATATCCTATCTATCTCAGGACAGTAACAAGCAAGCTCTTGTTCCAGGAAACTATAAAATCCAAGATGTTTACAGCAGAGCGGAGAGTCCTTCCATCAGGCAGATATTACAGCTATATTCAGGGTCATATTCTGGAAAGCAAATGCCCATGGACATGATCATAAGAAACCTGCCATGTCCCAAGGTACATCTGTAGCCTGATTCGCTGGAAGTCTGGACGTGAAGGGGAGCAAGGTAGTAGGTGAAGATCAAAGTTGGTGGTGGAGTAGATTGAGGTTCAGACTAACTTCATCCACTGCTTTCTCTTCCCTCCTAATGATAATAAGTCTACTGACTAGGACAGAGCCTCTGGCAACTTGATTTGCTCTGGTGGATGTCACTAGGGACAAGTAGCTTGCTTCCTTCCATGGTCCCCTAGACTGCACCCTCCAAGGATTTTTTAAAAGCTTGCAGGAAGACAGTATGTGAGGGGACACAGTGTAAGGGGGTCAGCCTTGTTCATCTCTCCCCTAAAACGGCCTCTTTGCTTTGCCTGGCTTAGGTAGGCCTGCTGAGCTCTGTGTATCCTTAGCTGAGTTCTGTCCTTCCCTTTCACTGTAGTTTTTAAAGTGTCTCCCCTCCCCTTTGAAGAGATGCACTCTCTTCTGGAGCCTTAGAGCATATAAGAATTCTCACTGATCTTTAAGTGTGGTCCCTGTTAATACTGAATCCCCAGCAGAGAGCCAGCCAGCCCCAAGTTTTCTTCGAGGCGAACATAAATTTACTCTGATGGGCAGAGAGGATCTTCCTTCTATTTAGTAAGGTGATAAATCAGTAAGATGGATTATAATTATGCCTGCTGTCCATATTCCTGGGTGTTTATCCATAATGTTAATTTTCAGTGCATGATTTCTGTACTAGGCACAATTGCAATGGAAAAATCTGTGTAATGGATCACAGTGTGAGATCTAGGACAGACAAACACTCAAAGGGTGTTCACGAGATTTTCTTTTACTCACCTAGTTATCAGACAAAGAAGTGGACAATCCTTCCTGGTAATTGGGTCTTGAAAACAGATGTTAAAAAGTTCCTCTACAGTGTCACATGAATGATCATTTATGTTCCCTAGTTTCCAGTGACAAGAAAATGACAATTCAGGGCTGGCTGCAGCCTCTGTTCCCTCTGCTCTAGATGAAAGCTGACACCTCTTTCCACTCAGTGTATTTTCTCTATCCCAAGCCTTGTATTTTGTCATCATTGAAAGAAAAATTTAAGTTGACAGTTAAGAATCAAATATAGAAAGTCAGAAATAGCAGAAACACTTCAATAGCCAAGGTGGCATCAGGGTTTTATCCTGAGTGCTGTCTAGCATGGTCCTTAGTGTGTGTGTGTGTGTGTGTGTGTGTGTGTTGGTCTCAGAGAGGCTTTAATAACTCATGTGCATGAGAAGTACTTATGGCCTGAAGCACATGTGGGATGTTTTGCCAGGTGGCCAGGAAGTATATGGGAGGGTTGATGGATTAGGTACAATGATCTGGAAATTGACTTTTCCTCTTAGGCCCATGACATAGAGGCTTGGTCCTTGGGGGGAGAGCACTACTGGGAGGCGATGGAACTTTTAGTATGTGGAAGCATGGAACAAGTTAAGATATAATGAGGAGGGTAAGACCATGGCCCCTTTCTGACTCTCCATGTTTTGTGGCTTATGCGATGAGCATTGCTTTCTGTTTCTGCCCTCAGTACACCTGCCATGAACCCAATGTGGTGGGACCTCCTGAACTGGATTGAGAACTTCAGAATAATGAGTTACAGTGTCTTTTGCTTTGGACTCTTTTTCCCTTGACTGGCAGGGCTCTGGCCATGTGCAGTCTTTGGGCTCTTCACTCCTGTTAAACCAGGTGCATTTTCCTTTTTCATATTTCTATGACTCAATAGATTAAAAACCCTCATGGCCCTTTTTTTGTCCTATAGCCTTCCTTTGGCTGTCATGCTGACCATTGCAAAATGTTGTCACTGATACCAACCATGTGCTTGAAGGACAATGGCATGCTATTCACACTCACTGACTTGTGCTATGCAGGGTCCAGCTTTTGGTCTGCCATTCCATCTTTGGCCTCACTGCAGCATCTGCATACATATTTTCATGCAGTCTTGCTTCTTGATCAACAGGAAGTGAAATGGCAACACTGAAGTGCTCTCTCACCAACTTGTCTCCATCATCCTGGCCTTCCAGAGGGTTGATGTAGGTGTAGTCCAGTGACATTGGATATGTGTTCAGGGCACCACTTGGTTGACAGTGGCTCAGGCAGTGAACCTGAAGGATCTCCTGCTGGCTGGCCACAATCAGCTTTTCCAACTTGATGCTGTGTGGCAGGTGCAGCTTTCCTTTACAGCCTCCTGTGGCAAGCCTTCTGGTTGGACTGTCTTTGGATTGCTAGCCCCTAAACGGAGATTTCTGATTAATTACAAAAGCTTGACTTTTACTTTAGGATTGTACAATAGCTCTTATTACTTAAATTAACCTGTTTCTATTAATCTACATTCTGCCACATGGCTGTTATACTTTCCTCATTTTGTATGTAAAGCTTTCTCTGTGTCTCCTTGGTGGGAATCCAGCATGGGAGTGACACAGACCCCTGAGCATGGGTCTCAGCTAGAAGGACTGAGCAGTCTAAGTGACCTCAGACAGTGGAACCAGGTTGTGTTCCTAGTGCACAAAATGACTTGCAGACAAATCCCCCTTCGAGGTATACTCTGTTAACCTAGAGAAAGGAGAAAACTCATAGTCCCTAGTTCAAATGACTTTTCAGATTTACATGACCCCACCTGGATGACATAGCCTTTCATGTTGAGTGGGGGAGTATGGGAGGGGAGAGTGGTCAGGGTGAATGTGAGGGGGGAGACAAGGTAAAAGTGAGTGACGGAGGTTGTAAGGGAGAGGGAACTGCGATTGACATGTAAAATAAAATAATTAAAAATAATTAAAAAGTAGTGAGTGGGTATTGAATGAGTGCTAAATGTGGCAGGAGTTGGTAGAGGAGAATTTATATGATCAAATTAAAATGTATGATATTATCAAAGAGTTAATGAAAGTATTTTAAAATTAAAAAAGTAAAAGAATGGGCAATTTAGGCAGACTTGTCTATTTGATGACTTTAGTGGAAATACTTTTTTTCCCTACTTAGCATAAGATTGACTATGTTCCTATTATTTCTAGGTTCTTCAGTGTTTTTTTTTTTTTTTTTTTTTTTTATCATGAATGGATTTTCAACTTTCTTAAGAAGGTTTTTGAATCTTTTGATATTGTCAGGTAATATCTATCCTTGAGTTTAATTTTGTAATGTTTTACATATTTTTAATCCACCATGTTTATTTTGAATGAAGTCATTTTATAATGGTGAAGAACTTTTTGTATGTCATTAAATTTGGTTTGCCATTATACAAAGAGTTTTTGTTTCTATCCTCAGCACCAAGAATGGCCAATATTTGTTTTTTCATGACAGACTTTCTCTGTGTAGATTGGTTTTCATAGAACTCAATCTGTAGACAAGGTTTCCCTCAAATTTATAGCGATCCACATGTCTCTGCCTTGTATGTGCTGGGATTAAAGATGTGCCCTACCACATCCTGGCCAACTGTCCCTTTGCTTGAAATATCTTTTTTTCAACCCCTTACCCTAGGTAATGTGTATTCTTGATGTGGAGATGTGTGTCTTTTTTTACACCAGAAGACTGGAACCTGTTCACTTCCATTCTATTAGTCCTTGCCCTTGCATTCGTCAATTTAGAGAAAAGTCTGGAGAGCTAATCTATAAACAATGGTTTTGATTTTCTTATTTTATATTGTTGCTGTTATTCCTTGTACTGTAATTAATGAGTGCATGTGTATGTGTGTGTGTTTGCCTGTGGTGTGTATGAGAAAGAGAGAGAGAGAGAAAAGAGAGAGAGAATTTATGTGTGTATATATGTGTGTTTTTCCTTCTTGTGGTTTTGTTGAGTCCAGACTCTGAACCCCCAACACTACCATGAGACCAGGTGCAGTGCAAAAGCAAAGAGTCTACTTTTGAATTAAATTGGGATAACTGTCTGTCTGTCACATGGATAGAGTAGGAGTGACCCCCGTGCAGCAGTGGGGCAGTACATATATTGAAGTAGAGAACATGGAATGTCTGGTGGTCTCCTAGTTGCATAGCAACAGTCTCCAGACTGTTGCACATTTGGGCTTTGGATCCCTGTTCTTAGTTGACTGGTCAGCCTCACCTGCAGAAGGATGCTACTCTTCGATGTCCTCACTGGGCAGTTGCTATGCCCTGCATTGCACTATTATCAGCAAAGCACATCCAGAGCCTGCAGGCTATCTTCTGATTGGTTCATTGCTAGATGAAGGGTATCTACTGTTTGCGTCCCAGAGATTTTGAGAAATAGGGGGTAACTTCATGCATCTGAGTTAGCGGCCTACATCTTGCTGGTACTTTTCTGCAGCCAGTCATGGGAGTCAAGTAGGGGTATGCATGAGGGTCTGGAACCTTCACTTTTACCAATGTTAATTTATTTTTTTTCCTGTGTTTTCTTGGGTATAATTATCCTCCTTAGATTCTCTAATGTTTGATTTGTATATAGATGATGTTTTCATTTTACTTTATAATGAAATGTGCCTTTTACTCCATCCCTGGTGTTTTAATATTTTGTAGGGTCCAGTTTCTTTGACTCTTATGTCTTATTACCCTAACGAATTTTAAAATCCAGAGATTCTCATTTCCACTCTTGTATTCCCTCAGGGGTATTTTCTCTGTACTTCCTGTTCAGATTCCTGTATTTTTTTTTATTTCCAGTGCACCCCTCAGCTTGTTATTTTTTATAAATGGATTCTGTTTACATTTTCAGGTCTTTAATATTTTCCCCTGATATCACCCACTGTTTATTTTTGGATGCTTATATTTATGCACATACTCCAGATTGTTTGTTTTGAGTTTAACTAAGCAATTTATATGTAGACCATTATCATCTTCATATATTAGTATTTACTGGAACACAAAATGAGACACTGTATCCAAATTATAAATAAATAGATAAATAGGCAGGAATGAAATACCCAGAAAAATAGAGGAATGATACATGAACAAGAGAATCAACTAGCAACTGATAACTCACCAAACAAATACCCTACAATTTTCAGAAGCAGAGGTTGTCACAACTTTCAATCCAGTCTAATGATGATTTTGTTCCAACATAAGCATACTTAGAGAACAACAGCCCTCACCTTCTTATTTCTTTTCATTTAAAGTATTACATGTGCATGCTATAGTGTCCAGCACTATTTCACATAGTCTTAGGACATGTAAGCATGTGCACTTTGTATGTGGCTGTTTTCTGCAGAAGCCATGAGAGGGCACCAGATTGTTTCAAATTGTACTTACAGAGATGGTTCTAGGACATTATGTGTGTAATATGTATTGAACCCTTATCATCAATATGAATAGCACATGCTTTTAGCTGCTGAGCCATCTCTGTAGCCAAGTTACTGGAAATCTCTTAATAAATGCTTTCCAAATACCTAGCATAGCCTTGTGTATCTGTCACTGTATCCTGTGGTTCTCAGAATAAAGTAAGGTGCTAGGTCACCAGTGAGACAGTGGTTACTAAAATATTTACTTTATAGGAAGGAGGTGCCCCCACTTTATCATGTTCAGAAAACAGTGTTTGAAGAGAGATCCCTATTAGAATTTTGTGATTATTATTTATAATTAAAAAGTATTCATAACAACATTTGACATGGATGTCTTGAGACAATGAAGTCTGTGCTGAAATAGTTGGTAAATTAATTTTTTCACAAGGGTGAAGGGTGCATGCCTATAAGCTCAGCACTCAGATAGCTGGGCCAGGAAGAGAAAGAGATTGGGGCTATCTTAGCATACCCAATGAGTAAAGAAAATTAATGCTTTCAAATTTTCTGACTCCAACTATGTGTTGTTGGTGCATGCATTTATCCTAACAATCAGGAGGCAGAGGAAAGCATATCTTTGCGAGCTCAAGGCCAGCCTGATCTAAATACTTATTATGGTGAAAACTAAAAACAAACAAACAAAAAAATATGATTCCCAGTCGTCTCTGGACACCTCACAGATTGAGTACTCAGAATATATTTTTTTTTCAAAAAATTTTAAAACTGTGTGTGTGTGTGTGTGTGTGTGTGTGTGTGGAGGTTGTGGCAGAAGCATGGTTAGACACTGTCCTATTAATGTGAGATCAAGGCTACCCTAATGCAACATATTTAGTTCAGAACATCAGGAAAGATAATAAAAGAAAGTCAGTAAATAAATGGATTCTTCATTCTCTATTTGACCTTATAAAATATCAATGCCAAATGTGTCAGAGGTCAATGTGCAACATACACTTAAAATGTAGGTTCCTGTTGTAGAATAGACTAGAATGTTTATGGACAGACCTGAATGGAGGAAAATATAATCCACTCCAGAAATCCTGGCAGTAGTTGACAAATGATCTCTCAAGAAAGTAAAGAGTTCATTACCAGCAAATGAAGGCGTTACCTGAGAGAATTTTGTAAAGAAATGGTTAAATTATTTGTTATTGACACCTCAATTAGATGATTTAATATCTGGATTATTTGCAATCAGATAAAATATGTAAATCATGAGAAAGAAGTCAACAAACTTACTAAATGAAAAAGAAAAAGACAGTCCTCACATATTTACTGTCGATCAGTTGAGGAGGCATCAGGGAAATACGTGGTGAACCTGCAGTAGCTGCCAAACAAGGCCAATGAGAAATAAATAGGAAAGAGAGCTGAGGGAGTTTTCAGAAGGAAATGCTATTCTTATACTCTGCTGGGAGGTATGGGATGGTTTACAGCCTGGTTGGATATAAGTATGGGGATCCTCCAGAGCCAAAACCTATCCTAAAACATGGTTCATGTACACCTTGCCGAAGAACTCAATATATTTTTTAAACAGGTTCTTGCCCATCAATGTTGATGGCATCACTGTGTGCAGAACATTAGTGAACCAAGCATGGTGTCCAAAAGCATTGTCACAGATGAAGCTCAGTGATGTACTGAGAATTTGAAGTCTTTTGAGCCTTATATAAAATGTAGTTCTGTTGTTTGAAGTATGCAGATCCAAATGGGGCTCTATGAGGTGGCTCAGTAGATGAGGACACTTGTTCCTCTCACAGTTCCCAGGATGGATACAGAGTATCTCATGTAGGTTTTCAAACACAATGACTCAGTGAAATCTGGTCTGGTGCCCTCTTCTGTCTTCCTTGGGCACACCATACAGGAAATCATGGGGATGACACACACACATGAAATAAATTAAAACATGAAATGGATGATTTCAAACTGGATACACCTTGAGATAAACATAGGAATCAACTTAAAACCATTTCAAAAAGATACTCACCCATGGGTATGTTCACTTCACAATGAGTGCTTGCCTGTGTACACCTGAAATCCTGTATTTCATGCATTTGCAGGAATTCCTCTGACCCAGACTAGTAATGATTAAAGGGATGGGGTGCCAGGTTCAGAGTAGTAAGAATTGTGAAGCAAGCAGGAATGTGATCACTATATATTATAAACTCTGAGAAGCAAACATGTTCAATAACTAGTATAATGAAAATAAAAGACAAGGATAATAATACTATCAACACTGCAGCTTTAGGCTAATTGCTATGATATTAAGAAGTGATATAGCCATAATATGGATCAATTTCCATATCCATATCCTTCTCCGTGTGAAGGGAAATGTGCAGTTAGAGATCTGCACTTGGCAGCGTTCTGTCGCTCTTGGGAGGCCCACCTCTTCATGGCCTTCCTCTCTGACCCCTGGCACCTGTGGTTGGCGGTGAGGGAGTGGCCATGGAATATCACTTTCCTTTATGGAATTGGTTGGCAGCTGAAGTCTAGCCGAAGATATTGCATTTGAGGTTTGGGAGGTGATGGGTCATGGTTTCTGGCAGGAGAAACAAGCTCCCTTGGGAGTAAAGTATGAGATGATGCTTGTCAAGGCCTATTGCAAAAATTGATGTAGTTGGTTATTTTAGGTGGTGTGGCACTGGTGGCAGTCGGTAGAGCTGTCTTGTCAGAGGCCATTAAAGATGTGCTGGCAGGAGCTGGTTGGAATAGTTTGAATGTGATAGATTGTATTGACTGGGAATGTGGCCTCACAGGGTAAGCTGCAGTGCGAATGCTGGAAACCCAGGGGTGATGCTTTGGGGAAATAACTCTGGCTTGAGGTTTGTCCAGGTTTTGGAAAGCCAGAGATACTTACTTGACCTTCTCAGAAAGGGGCAGCTCATCCATGGATGGACATGGACACTCTCTGTGAGCACTGCTCACAGGTTTGACCATGCCTTTGGCCATCAAGTGTCTCATCCAGCAGTGATGTGATGGCAGGTCCTGTCTTGGAATCTTTGTTGCTGCTGAAGTTCATCAGAGCATGGGTGGAGTAGATGCCCATTTTCTTCTCACTCATTCTTAACATGGGTAAATGACCTGCACTGCCACCAGCATGCCAGTATGAGTTTGAAGCTTTTTAAAGCTGTCCTGGCTGGGCCCAGATGAATGTCACTTCCCAATTGGGGCATAACTTGTGTTAAATATATATATATATATATATATATATATATATATATATATAATATTAAATTTTCTTTCTTCTGATCTTGTCTAGTGGTGATAATGGGGTGATGAAGTCTCCAACTATGAGTGTGTGAGTTTATTTTTATGTGATCATTGAGTTTTATAGTGTTTCTTTTTCGAATGCAGGTACTTTTATTTGGGGCATAAATACATATTCACAATTGAGACTTTGTACTCATGGATTTTTCCTGTGATGAATATGAAATGAAGCAACTTTTTGAAGTGACCAAGACCATGTTTCCTTCTTGCTTTTCACTTTGCTACTCAACTCCCCTGCCAGAGTGTAGTGGGAAATGTTGATACATTTATGGAAAATAATTTCAGAATTCTCTGAATTAAGCAGGGTGTTGGTGGCACATTCCATTAATCCCAGCACTCCAGAGGAAAAGGCCGGCAGATCTTTGTGAGTTCAAGTCCAACCTGGTCTACAAATCAAGTTCCAGGATAGGCTTCAAAGAACTACAAAGAAACCCTGTCTAAAACATCAAAGAAACAAAAAAAATCTTAGACTGACTCTAAAACTGTAAGCAAGCACACAATCAAATCCTTCCTGGCAGAAGAGATGTTTTGGTCATGGTAGCTTTTACAACAGTAAAACAGTAATTTAGACACTCACCATGTATATCATCTGTGCATAGAAATGTTTTAATGTTGTTCTTTTGTGGTGATAGCTTGTTTACACAAATAAAGTCTGTTTGTGAGTAAGATATAGATGCAAATGCTGAGAGATCAGAGAGAAGGAGCAAGCCACACCTCATGTTATCTCCTAAGCATCTCAGGAGGAACAGAACAATTTCCTGTTTTCCCCTGTTTATACTCTTTTTCTGCCTAGCTACATCATTTCCTGTCTTTCTGGGCAGTATTGTTAACTAGTGGCAAAGTCCATTCTCGGAACCACAGAAAGACTTTGTTTGTGTAAGAAAGATATCACCACATCAGTTAAAATGAGAAAATCTTGTGTCAATGATTAATGACTGTATTAATGACCACTTGTAACAAACTTGTGACACTGTTCCTGAATTAAGTGTCTCAATAACAGAAACTGTCAAATCTAGGTTGTATGTTTTCAGCTGCCCAGATTGCATTTAAGGATGCAATTGCATTGCCATTTAAGGATGCTGTAATCTTCCTGCAAGTGTTCCCTCTGTCTCTTTAACACATGTCTTCTGGGATACCCATTGGCTTTCAACACCTTAATGACATCATCCTCCCTCAGCCAATCAGCAGTAGATAGTGTTTTGAGGTTACTTTGGAAATAACTGAACTAACGTTCCTCACTGCTGAGCATCTTTGATTGTGCCCAGGTGTGCACTTTTTACTGGAAAACACAACATCCAGAGTACTCATCCCTTTATCAAGATCCTACACCTTTTATAAACCAACAACCTGTTCTTTCATCCCTTAATCCATATCTACTCCTTTTCTGTGTTGTTCCTGACTTGAAGATGTCAGGCAGGAAAAAAAAATTAATGGTTTCATTTTTTAATGGACAGCTCCATAAACTGGGAAGCATCAAACAATGTGGGATTAAGGGGAAAGTGGTGAACATCAGGATGATGGCGTAAATGTAGTTTTGGATATGACATTTCCTTGGGGTGTATTGGACAGAGAATTTCTCCATCTTGTCACTAAATGTGTCTTTACTTTCCTTGGTGAGATAGCAGACTGGAAGGGCTCTCTGAGGTATTGTGTCTTAAGAGTATGAAAGAAGGAAACCAGACTATTCCTGGGACTGTTTCAGGTGAAGCAGAGAGAGAGAGAGAGAGAGCGTGGGTATGTAGACGGGTCAAGTAAGGGCCATGATTCTTCCCTGCACTAAGTTTGTCTCATGAGAATTACCAAGTTAGTACTGTAAGAGAGTGGTGTTGGGATATCAGTGGAAATATCTGCAATCTCTTACACACCTCCATGAGCAGGGTTGCCTGGCCACCCAGGCTGGATAGGCAGCTATGTCTTACTCATGGACTAGAAGGCAACTTTCTTGGACCTTGGCTATTACAGTTAGGCCTATTACTTGATAGGAGAGATGGATCAGCGTTTCATGTCTAGAGCTCAGAAGCAATAGTGTTTCCTGTTGTGACTCTCAAAACACACCCTTGAAAATTAGTGTCAGTTCCAGGACTGTTTTTTGGTGTGTTCCCTGAGCTCTTGGGAGCTGAGGTACATGAGCCACCACTAGCAAAGCTCTGTCCAGTTTTAAAGGAACCTTTCTTCATGTTAAAATTCTTTTTAATTTCTCAAATTGAAAGACCCCCACTATGCATATTGCCTGTTTGAACTGCTCTTGCCAATTTGCCAAGGTCAAGTTATGGGAAAAGTATTGGAGGGAACCAGTTGCTGCTCTCATCCAACGCCAACCAGATATCTCTGGTCTGCAGCTTGCACCAAAGCAAGGTCAGCAGGATGATATCTGGGAACAGAAGGTTCTGGGAGCATTCTATGGAGACCACCAGAGTGCTGAGATAGTCATAACTGAATTCTTTGTATTTTTTTGTGCCCAACCCGAATAAGCAACTCTGTCCTTGGATAACCTAAATTGCCTTAATTGAATGGACCAATGAAATCCCTGTAACCATGCTTCTGCTTCTGTAAGCCTGCTTCTTGCCACCCCAACCCTATATAAACTGCCTGAGTTTTAACCTCAGCACACTAAGTCCCCTGAAATACTGAAGCATCCACAGGTACCTGTGTAAGCAATAAACAGCCTCTTGTGCTTGCATCCAGTGGTCTGGTCTCGCCTAATGGGGGCAAGGGCCTTACACTGATGGGCTCTGAACTCTTGGGGTCTTTCAAAATGATAATATTTTTATTGATGATGTTGGAATTGTTTTTTGCAAACCATCAAACCACATTAGTTTACATCTCCTTCCATATTTTCCCTCCAAACTTTTTGACCATCCCAAAGAAAAATTGAAAAAGTCTACAGCAAGTCTTTCCTTGGTTACCCCAAATTGCCTTAATTGAATCGACCAATGAAATCCTTGGAACCATGCTTCTGCTTCTCTTAGCCTGCTTCTTGTCACCTGATCCCTATATAAACTGTCTGAGTTTTAACCTCAGCACAGGGCCAGTATATTCCCTGGAGCATGGTCAAAGTCTCACTGACCCACCTCTTAAAGATATCTGAGTTCTTCTCCACCGCCAACACTCACCCTTTCTGCTTGAGCCATTAAGTGTGTAGAGTAACACTTCAGCATCTTTATCACAATTTAAGGACTCTCTTCAGTGGCTTTTGGATTACACTGTTTCTTTTTAATGTGAGGGAAGGTAAAAGTCTCCTGTAATCATTTCTCATTCTTAATTATGAGTCTGTCATCATAGATACCAATGCAGAGGAAGCTTCCTATGGCCATAACAGCCAATGACACCACAGATCACTGACTTCCACATGGCTTCAGGAGGCAGTATAGATTAAAGAGACCAAGCTGGCATGGAGCTAAAGCACAGTCTATGGAGGCCTTTTGAGGCGGGTCAATTCAGATAAAGGACCACTCTCCATCTCCATTAGTGTGAGCTTCTGCCCCTCTGTTTCACTTCTACTTGGCCTGTTCATGGAGATCTGCTCTGTCATCGCCAGCATCAACTTCTTTTCAATCTGATGAGAATGCTTTTAAAAGGCATCTGCCCATAAGACTTGATATTTTAATTGTTCCAGAGTTCTTTTCTTCTCTCAATATCTTCTGCTCTCTCATCTCCCCTCTGTGCCTACCTGGGTCTCTAATCCTCCTGGAGATGCTCTGTGGTTGTGCAGATGCCAGCAGCCACTGCCATCTCAAATTGATGTTTACTGTAAATTCTTGAAATAATTTTGGATGTAATCCCTGTTTTTTCAGTTGCATTTGAAGTTAGGTCATATCTACAACCTCATCAGCTGTATAATAGGAATAAAAGCCTTCAACTCTAGGACCATAGTGGTCATTAAATTAGCAATGCATAAATGAACAAAAAATAACATCAGTTACTGGAGAAGAGGAGGTTTTGTTTTCATAAGTTCTTTTATTCTTGCTTATAGGCAAATTTTTAAAATCCTGTCTCAGACACCAACAGAGCTCACTGGGACTTTTCAGTCCTATGGCCCCAAATTGGGTAAGTCTCATTCCTTTTGAAAACAATGTTATTTGACCTGTAATCATATATAGAAATTCAAAGAAATGGAATCATTTTTTAAATTAGTTGTAATTTATCTTAAAATCTATCTTATTTTACATACTAATGCCAGGTGCCTCTCCCTCCCTTCTATCCATTCCCCTACCTCCCCCTTTAGTAGCATAGTAAGGATATCCAAAACTGGGTAGTTCACTAAATTTATTGATCTGTATTGCTGCATGTAGTGTTTTATTTACTCTAATTTCTTTAGTAAGGGCTTTGTCACACACTTATTCTCTCTCTCTCTGTTTCATCTCTATCTCTCTATCTCTCTCTCTCCAACACACACACACACACACACACACACAGTGTATGTGTGAATGTCAGACAGGAGACTGACAGAATTGTAGGACAGTAGGAGGTGGCTTCTGATGTTTCTCTATCTTGTCTTTTCTGTTTTAGAGCAAGAGCACCATGCAAAAATACCAAGACATATCTCTTCTGCCAAAATAGCGGTTCAGATTTTTAATTTCCATAGGAATGAATGTGGAAGTCAGCGACAGAGTACCCATGGAAATGTATATAAAAATGAGTCATGACCTCCTAGAGATGGGGGCAGATCTCCAAAAGAACTTAAAGAGGAAGCATTTGTGTTATACCACAATTTTTTAACGTGAGAGCCTGCACTTTTCTTCTCCTTTCCTGTGACTGATTCTTCACTAATCCTGTCTTCATCTTCATGTTCCTCCCCTCTGCTGACATCATAGAACTTGAGAAAGACATCTTTCAGTCAGATTTATGGCCGCTCACACAAATGTTTTTCCTTGCTATTCAAAGACACGAGAACCACAAATAAGGGAAATCATGATAGTTCATGAGCATGTTTCCACATGGTCCTGATTTTAGATGAAAGTTTGCAGTTTAAGTGGTTGTGTCTGCATTGGTGAGTGTGTCAACTGCTGTATCTCTGGCCAGGCATCACAGACTTATTCCTATGTATGGCAGAGCCCAGATTGATCTTCTCTTAATCCTGTAGCATATTGTTTGGTTAAGAAAGAACTTAGCATTTCTTGAAGCTACATAGGGACCAGAGAACTGTGTACTCCCTGGGGTCAAAGTGGCTTAGCATACTTTCTGTGTTGTTCATCATACGTGGGTAGGCAGAATAAATGCAGGATGGCAGAGCTGTCACCAGATATTTACACTTATCCTAAGTAACTTGAATGCTCTGTGTTTGAGGAAGGGAAAGATGGCAAAGGTCTCACCAGTTCTGCCTAGCCCTGTGTTTGGTGAAGGAGAACCTAAGGACATAAATACAGGTGACTGTTAGGAGCCCAGGCTCTAGTGAAGAGCTCTGTGGGCCTGAATCTATTGATCTTCAGAAGACTGTTTGTGCTGAATAGGCATATCTCCATCATGTTCCACAGAGGAAAAGAAAGGTCAGACTTAGACATGAACATAAATACCACATTTTATAATTCTGAGGTTGTGCAACTTGAAGAAAATGATTTGGTTTGGTTTTCCAATTTTGGTTTTCTGCAAGGTGAAGATTACGTAATCTATTCAGATTACAGTAAAAATCCCTTTATTTCCTCTCCCTAAGAGAAATAAGTGAGTTACTAGAGTACTTATGTGCCCCTCCAAACAAACATCAGTTTGTCACAATCAGTTTTCAATCTCACCCTGCACTCAAGACACTTTCTTGGTTACTGGAGTGACAGGAGTGTTGAAGCAGGTTATTAATCTCTGTGGGTGCCTTGTCTCACTTGGATCCACTGCACAGCTCCCTGCAGCTCTGTGTTCTCCCAGTGTTTCCTTTCACTACCTAATGCTCTCAGGGGGAGGTTGTGCCCTGCTCAGAAACAATACTCTGTGCTTCTCTATGAGCACACATCCTTCTCCTTTGGTAGTGGAAGGATGATAACACACTCTATTTTTTCTTTTGAATTTCAGGAAGAGGATGATCTGTTTCCTTGATATTCTGTGAGTTCATTAACTCTACCTGCTGTCCCCTGAGTGCTAGCATGACAAGCACACACAATATAAGATTAGCTATACTTTTTGATAGCTGATATTTGAGGAATGAACTAGTCGATAGAAGAATTAGGATCTTTCTTTCTCCAGTCACTGGGATGGATATGGATGTAACATATCAGGGTGGAACTCTTCTCACTCCAGCATCTTCTGAAACCATGCCTAGAGAGACCAAATTTTTTCAGGGTCTCATTTACAAATTTGGACTTTTTCTGCTCACATATTAATGCTGCTTTATTGCTTTTGACTCTTCGTGGAGAAGCTGAGACATGGCCCAGAATACTGTAACTCCCTTTCCAAGGGAACACGATCCAAAATCAACAAGGTGGGTCTTTTTTATCCATGTGGCAGTCCTAAATCTCCAGAGTCACAGGGAGCTACTTAGAGAAAAGTCACAGATCCTGTCCCTGGGTAAACAGGACATCTCTCAGCATCACAATACAGAAGAAAGGGATGGCAGCAAATTGGGGTCAAGTCATAAATAAGATTCTGACATCTTATGGAACTAGATTGTATCCCCAGTAGAGGAAGGGACTTTGAGAGCCCATTCTCCATGGAATGATACTTGTTTAGCATGGAGACAAGGAGTGGTGGGGAGCCTAAGCCCTATCACAATTGATTTAACAGTCTTTTATGATTCCTCATGGAAGGCCTCACCCTCTCTGGGGAGTGGAAGGGGGATGGGATGGGTGGGTTCTGTGTGGGGAATTGGATAATAGGAGTGAGATGGAACTGGATTAGATATATAACATAAGAAAAATATTAAATTTTAAAAAAAGATTCATAAGTCCCTTCCCATTTTTTTTTCTTTCCCCCTTTGCTGACATTAGGTCAATTCTAATTCTCCCTTTCTGTTCTGTGTTGCAGACAATACATAGGGTCTTTGACATAGTTGAGGCCCTGAAGATAAAACTCCTGCAGCAATATAGTGAAGAGTACTCAGAATACCTGGCAGGTAAGGTCAGTGTTTGAGCATTAATACAGGATGTTTTTTTATCACTTAATCAGCCTGTGACCTGGGAGTGAGTTTTACTGTCAGAAGAGGTTGTGATCCAACGAATAGGGTCTACACACATTTACAAAAATGTGCACTCATACCTATAGAAGACAAAACACACCTGCACGCACCCATGCACCTATTTACACACCCATATGCTCATGCATATTCATAGTCACAGATACATACACCCCAATTGTATTATGGTTTTGAGAACATTGAGACCAAACTTTCCCTTAAGAATGCCTTACAGTAACTGAGTTAAGGGGTTTTGGTTGTTTTTCATAGTAGCAGCGGGAAGGATGGGAGCATAGATGCTGTGGTGATTTGTCATACCTGAACACAACTTCCTTTGTTCATCTCTTTGTTGGCAGGTCTTTTTCTTTTCTCTTTTGAAATATTAAACCAATCCAATTTTTCTTTCTATAGAAAAAAAAAAAGAGAAGAAGAGGCGGAAAATAAGGCCTTCTGACATGAAGTAAGAGATACCATCAAACACTCCTCAGACTGCCAAATGGAGTGCTCTTCTAGACAGGCTGGTGGATGGAGTTGAGGAAGACAGGAGCGGAGAGGTGGTTCCCAGCATGGCATTAGCACTTAAAAGTGCTAAAGTGTCTTCAGAAGAATGCACTGTTATTACAACATCAGTGGCATGCAGTCCACAAGAATCCATAAAAGATATCACAAGGAGCCCATCATCAGACACACAGGGTGGATAGGTGAAGATGGTGGAGAGCCCGGTAAGTCACCACAGGGTCATGATTTTATTTTTAATTTAATTTATTATTCTACATGTTGATCTCAGTTCCCTCCCCTCCCTTCCTCCCTCCCTCCCTCCCTCCCTCCCTCCCTCCCTCCCTTCCTCCCTCCCTCTCTCCTTCCCTCCCTCATTCACTCCTTTTACCCTCTCTGCCCTCTCATATGCACTCTAACCACCCTCCCCTCACATCCCTCCACCCCAATTCCATATGTAGGGGAATGCCATCCAGTTCGAATCATGTAGGTCTGACAGGTCATGTGAAGTAGGGACTAGGCTTCTCTCCTGTCTCTAGATTAAGGCAGTTATCCCTCCATGGGGGATGTGTTTGCAAAGTCCTTTTGTGCAGCAGGAATACATGCTGGTTTCAACTGTCTGAGGTCGCTTAGTCTGCTCAGTCCTTCTTGCTGAGACCCATATTCAAGGGGGCTTGAGTCATTCCCATGCTGGCTTCCCATCTATCAGTCTTGTGGCCTTTAGCTCCTCTTTGTTCATGTAACCTGTCTCTATGTGTTTCTGCAGCCTGGTGTTGTCCTCTCCATCTGCAACTGAGTTCTACTTCGACTCAGTGTTTACGTATGGGTGTTTATTCCTGTTTCCAGCAGGCATTATTTGAGGGGTCCATGGATAAGTTAGTTGTTGATCTCACTCTCCGGGAAGGGCATTTATGGTAGCCTTTCCATGGAAGCTCAAATTGTTATTTGGCAGCAGTCTTGTAGTTCTCTAGACCTCATGATTTTAAAGACTTTTGTTTAAATAGAGCCTATTGCATCTGGTTCAGCCACACACATTTGAGAGTGCACCTCACCAGTCTAGTAATGCTGTGCTTTTGAAGAGGTGGCTGAAGTTGGGAGCACTAAGCAGCACAGAGAAAGCTTCATTCCCTTTGCAATGTCCCCAGTCTTTTTCTTTCCTGGATCCACTTTGCTGTGGTAATAGAACCTCGAGTGACTAATATTTTCTCTTTCCTTCCTGCCATCTGACTTCCCATAAAAGAAGCCTTTAACTTAGTTTAAGCCAGTTCAGTTTCTTCAAAACTCATGATATTCAGATCTTCATCTTTTCACAGCTCTGGAGAGAATAGAGGAAGCACATTAAAATACTACTGAATTGTTGCTCATCGTGAGGACTTTGCTGTGCATTGGTAATTCCGAAAAGACTATTTTGGTTGTATGTGATTGAATTTTCAGCATTAGGTAGACCTCTGTAGGATTCTCCTAGTAGGTCAGAGAGATAGTGACACTGACTGAAGTGCTAGCTGTGACAGCCTCAAACCTGGGGTGGAATCTCCAGAAATCTCCTGTCAATTGGCTGTGGGTGACCACCTCCCTATTCTAAGTTCTCTTCAGGTTACATGAGACAGGGAGACAGAGAAGACCTGTTTTTTTCCCAGCACAGATAGCAGGGAAGACACAGAGCACAGAGAGATTCTTTTAGACTAACAGTGCAGTGGAAGGCCTGCACTCCAGGAAGTCTGCTCACATCTGCAAATGTGCTGTTGCACCTGTGCATCCTTGCCCACACATGAACATGCACATTCTGAAAAATGCACACATATCATAGACATGTGCAAACACATGGTTCATATATGAAGGATTTGAAAGGAGAAATCACGAATATTGTAGAAAAAAGTTCCCAAATATGCCACCTAAATACGTTATTTGTTTTATTATTTATTTGTATTATCTGGCTTTACAGCCTAAATTGGCCTCAACTTGAAATCCTGGCCCCTCACCTAGGAAATGCTTAAAATAAATATGCAACTATTAGGCTGGATTTTTACATGTTTCTAAAGGATTGGTTGATTCTTGTCTGTACTGGCATGAGTCAAATCTCTCCTTGAATGACAACCTCAAGCAAAATTCCAATACCCTTCTTAATTACACACTGGTGAGAGTCAGACTGCCCCATCTGTGGGCCTGTGTATTCAACAATCCTCATATTTACAGATGATCTTAGAGAGTCAGTCTTAGAGAGCCTAAAGCCTGTGCACTCAGCAATCTACACATCTGCATAACATAACATCAGAGCAGAAGTAAGCTATTCTGTTCCTTTTGGACTGTAGAAACAATCAGGATAGAGCATGTGGCCTCAGCTATATTGAGAAACCTGTCACAGACACTTTGCTGAGTTTAGTGCACCATCTTTACTCAACATTAGAGTCAAAGAATGCAACATTACTCACTTGTATGTGCAAATGAATGGCCATGTAGTTCTAGGTTCTCAAGGGTCTCCCCCATCCCTACAACATGCCCTATTTGGGGCTCTGACCTTGAGAAAGACTGTGTATGTTTCCATGTAATCTGAAACTTTCAAAATTTGACTGTGTCTTGGTTCTCAAACCTCTTGCAGAAAATGGTCAACACGACATAACATGCCCTCTACAAGCTTTCTTCAATTCAAACTATAAATTGCTAGTAGTTAGGGTAAGTCTATGTTAGAAAGGCATAGCCCATGAATGCCACTCTTATGAGACTCAGTCTCAAGACAAATGAGGACTTAGGCAAATGTACCTCCAGAACTGAGAGTACAGAGGTCACCAGACCTGAAAAGCTGAACCATGGAAAAAAGAAGACATGGCTGTCTGAGGAGTGTCATGTTGGAAGTTTATCATTTCTTTTTTCTGTGTGTTTGTCCTGTTGAGCTCCCAAAGGGGTTCATGTTACCCACCTGAATTGGGAGGGGACTTTGTCCATGGAGTCTGTGATCCCACAAAAAAACATATTACAGTCAACTCTCAGTCACACCCAGAAATAGGTTCTTCCACCCACTCTAGCTGACAGTGAAGTACATGCTCTCAGCTACCACTGAGCTCTGGAAAGAGCTTTGAGAAGAAACTTCTCGCCTGGTTTGTGGTTCTATTATAGGGAGAGGGCTCCTGGAGACATACCCAATATCTTTGTGATTTTTCCTCCAGGCCACCAGGCTGAGCTCTACTCAGGGACACCAGGTCCTGTCACCTCAGACTTCTCTCTCTTTTCCATTGCAGGTCAGAACTCCAAAGGCCTCTGCCCTGTAGTCCTTCCAAAGGACCTTTGTGATCAGTTTCTGCATTGTGCACGGAAGAACACCAGGAAAGGCATAGAGTCATGCAGTGTATTATGTGGTACCATGGTAAATATAGGAATACCCCTTCTGATCTGAGGCTGTTTCTCATTCCCCTTTGGCTGCCCATGACTGCCAGAAAATATATCCAGGTCTGTATCCATACATATCACTCAACAGAATGAACCATGTGTGAAAAGGCCTTAGCTAACTTGAATTTGATTACTTTGTATTAGGTTGCTTTTCAGAGGTCTTGAATTGAACACTTTCATTCAATGCCATAGTTAGAAATCTTCATTCTAATCAGGGGTGGTGTCTGTAACCCCAGTAATTGGCAAACTGAGAATGGAGGCCAACTAAAAGTTCAAACCAGGCACACAAACAGAGTGAGACCCTGAACTAAAACCAGCCTGGCTTACAGACAGAAATGTGAGAATGAGGAATGGAGACAGCACCTTGGCTAATTCTAAAAGGGAACACTCAAAAATTTCTGTGGCCTGGTGATTACTTACTCTGTGCTAAGGCTTAGAATAGAAACTAAAACCTCAAGACCTGTGAGCAGACCTAATTCCTGCTGCAAACAAAACCCTAACCTAGGATATGCTATGGGAGACATCTCATGTTCATCTCATCACCCCTACATTTTTCTGTTTCCCAGGAAAGCACTGGAACAGTCAAGGTGGGGAAACACTGGGGTGAGGGTAAAAGATGAGGGGCATTCACTGGGGTGAGGGCTTCATTTATTTATGGAAAGTTGGATTGACATTAACTGTAATAAGTTGTTTTCTTGTGGCAGGTCAAAGAAGAATACCATGTGACCCACATAATTATTCCTGTGCAGACAGCAGGCCCTAATTATTGTTATGCGGAGAACGAGGAGGAAATATATTTTATGCTAGAGGAACTGGGCCTTCTGAAGTTAGGTTGGATTCATGTTAGCAAATTGATTTCACAAGTGGTGAGCCCAGATTTGTGTCTGCACAATCAAGACGAATTTCATCCATCTCTGAGCACCCACAGTCACTAGTGTTCTAGTGTTTAGTCAAAAGGCACATTCCTTGGTGCATTTCAGCTTTACTAGTTTACCTCTTCCTCAGTGTAGTTCTTCATTGTTCCACTTCTTTGTTAATGTGTTTTGCATTGTAGACTCCCTAGGAGGTAAGAAAACATGGGGTAGACACCATCACCCTAAATGCTGTATGGAAGTATTTCACTCAGTCAAGAGAGTTCCCTCTGTTGATTTCTTTTTGCCTTTATGAAGAAGTACTTGGTTTGTGTACACCCAAAGAGCTTCTCCATGCAAAGTTGCATCCAAATTTGCTTATTTGCCTTACAATAATACACCATGGCAGATGGAAGTAGGTTCTGTGAAGCCAGGTGAAGGCAGGAGATAATCCCCTGGAGGCTTTTGTTTGCAGAGATTCAGAATACCTGATAATGGTGAGTATGATAGCAGGAGAAGTGACTTTCTGACAGCTAACAAGACCTAATGGGGACTGCTTGAGCACAGTGGGTTATTCCATAACAAAAGGCTTCAGGAGAACTGGTCATGGGTTTCCCAGAAGCCACAGAGCAGGGACAGTAAGAGAGAGAATTCAGGATGTGACCTAGGGACAATCTCCATCTGCAAGGGGATTCAGTTCTCATGCTGGAGCTGGGGTTCATTGATGAGTTTGGCTTCTGAGATTTAAGCAGGCCATGGTGCCAGAGACTGCAAGGTTTAACTAATCCATAGAAATCTGAGTATACAGGCAGAATACTGGCATCCTGTCATTCAGGAGTTAAGACTTCTGGATGATAATTTTGGCACCAAAATGTAATAACCAGAAAGAATGAAGCTTGAAAAAATGGGTTGAGTTTATGGCTATGGGGGAGTCTCACAGGACTGTCATGTTGAGTCTTCATCTAGGCTGTAGATCCCATAGTAAGGAAAGTCATGAGGCCACTCTATGCAGAACTAATTTAACAGAGTCTTCAAATGTACATGAATGGGTAAATGGCGTGTTTTGTTGATTTTACCAGTTTTTACTTCCTTTCCTTTTACAAATGTTTTCTATCTTAAAATATAGCTAACTTGTAAGTATGCATACATTTACAGTGTAATTAATGACTCCTTGATGAAACATCCATGTGAATAATAGTCTTAGAGAAGGAAACAGGAACCTTTCAAGGGCCTCATCAAGCTTTGCAACTTCTCTCTTCTGAGATTGATCTCCTTCTTGTTCTAACCATCTCTTCCTCATTTCATGAGAGTTCATGTACTAAGTGTGCCTTCCTCTATGATATCAGCATTTCAGTATTGATTGTGTCTTGAAATGTAGAGGTTAGATATTTGGTTTTTACATCTGGCTTGCTTGCCTTAACATCTGCAGTGTTCATCCCCTTTGTGGCATGCAGTTGACTGAGGTGTGCTTAAACCTGGCAGGCAATGAGGAAGGGAGGGAAGAGGCATAAGTTAATGCAACAGTACTAGGTAGAGTACCACAAAGTAAGACCAGATGTGGCTTCTCTTCACATAGGAAGATATCCCACAGCTCTTAATGGCAGGGAACTGAAGACTCACAGAGACTTTTGAACTGAAGTTTTAAATAGTTTGGGAACTCTTGGTTAACATGGAATAGAGTCTATTGTTGGCAGGAGGGAAGCAGATGTATATTAGTAGCTAAAGGACAAACTTGGAATGATTACTGTTTAGACATCAGGTATAAGTAAATATGGATGAATAAATGTCTAGTCCTCAGTGAGGGAACAGCCTCAAGTAATTTTTTAAAGCTCACCTTCTAATGACCTTATAGATTAGGTTGATAAGTGAGGTCATTTCTTCTTCCTTCTCCACCTAGCAGACCAGAGATATGTCCCAGCATGATTTGGCGAGTCATTGTGGGAGGCAGTGGTTGAAAATTCTTGGGACCTGCAGTGTTGGGTATGTCATTGGGCTTACTGTGATTTCTTTGAATTATTTTGTCTCCATAGACTCATCCAACCCAGACTGCCTTTTTCTCGAGTGTGGATGTACACACACATTTTTGCTACCAGAATCAATTGCAGTGGTGTGCACAACCAAATATATACAGTGAGTATATATAATTTAAGCCTAGACGGTACAAGAGCAAAATCCTCTATGGCTCAGAACACTGTAAAAACTAAGTAATATCCAGAAAGTCTTAACTGAGTGCTATAGAAGTTCCTTTTAAGGTGAACATTCTAACACCAGCTGCTCTTAACAGATGTGCTGACACCACTGTTCGTTTTCTAAGACGAAGCACAAAGAAGTGATCTCAAGTGTCAGAGGTTGAAGATATTCCACACCAGAAACTGCCTAAAGTGTCATTCTCAGTGTCACCTTAATATGAATTCCTCAACAGAGCTAGTGTTGGGAAAGCAATGAATCATCCTGTTTCTTTGAAAGAATTTTGTACCCTGGATAATGTCCCACAGGAATTAGTGGTCATAGGTTTGAGTGCTACCCCACTTATTTCTCATTATGATTGGCCTGAACTGGATTGATTCTTCTTTGTGTTCAATTCTATAGTTGAGAATTTTATTATTAAGTCAAACTACAAGAAAGGGATCAAGACAGAGAAAACCATAGAGAGAGATACACGTAAGGATTAATAAAAGACAGGAATGAGAAGGAGAGTCAAGAGAGGAAGAGAAGGGAGGGAGGGCAATTAGGACTATGACAAAGAAGACAAGGTCTAAAAGAACTTCAATGATGGTGTTCCCTAGCAATAGAAGGAAGACATACACATCATCTGTGCGGGAGGAAGCATTGTGCAGATCAGAGCAGAGACAGCAGGAGAGCAGGGGAACAAGTGTAGGTGTGAAAGAGAAAGAAGAGAGGACATAGATAAGAGAGGAGAGAGAGGGAGAAAAGAAAGGGGAAGGGGAGAGAAGAAGAGAGAAAGAGGGAGAGGGGAGAGGAATGAGTGTTGTGGGGATTTCTGTTTGACTGTGAGTCTGCCTTTCTCTTTTCAGAACAGGAATTTTCACATTGACAACTTTTGGATTAAAAGAAATATCAAACTGACCCAGGAGGGGCTTCCAACTCCATAATCAGGACTCAGCTCTTTTCTGTGTAAACATCTATATACAGGAGAATAAACATAATAACATTGTGAGAATACCCAAACCATGTCCCATAAAATTTATAAGAGCCAGGGATGCAACCACAGAGATTTAAGGAATCCTGAAATCCTGGAATCAGAATGCTAAGTCTAAGAGGGAGAAAACTCTGTGTGTGATTACATGTATCATAATTAATATGTATATGAATTTATATAGAATTTGGATCACACTCTGATCCTAAAGGGAAAATAACACTTGTAGACATATCAGCTCTTCTTTAAAAAGATATATAATAATTTTACAACTCATTATATTTATTCCTGTACTTTCATTGTGTAGCTTTTTAAAAATAGACCCTGTTTTTATTTTAATTTGTTGTCTCTGTGGATTTGCACATGGGAGTTTAGTGCCTGTGTGGTAGAAGATGTTTGCAGATGCCCTAGATATGGAGCAAGGCAGTGAGCACTTCCTACTTCCCTGCAAGAATAGTGGGTGTTGTTAAACCCAGCACTATTCTCAAGGACCCACCTTGTAAATCATGGTTCAAACCAGGGTGATCAGTTTTTTGTAGCCAGAAACTTTCTACCAGAACTTTTCACAAATACCTCGCTCCATTTTGGAGTACAGTAATGTTGTTTCTGAGATATTAAAAGATATTGCTCATTTTAAAAACGAATTATCTAGAACATGAGTTCTCAAGTTGTCAATTGTAATAACCCCTTCCATGGTGAAAAACACCCATAACATAAGCTCTTGGGCAGTTGCAGTAGATCATCAATTTGAGGCTAATTGATGTTACATAATAATACTGATGATTACCTATCATGTTGTAGACCCAGAGTGACCATCCCCTCAGTGTCATTAAGGTCGCCATTACAATCTGATTAATGTAATGACTCCCCTCGAGGTTTACTGGGTAACCTTTGCCATGTGATAGACATTATGACTCCAATGGTGCGCTGAACTTACACATCTCTAACAACAATCACAAAAAAAACAAACAAACAAACAAACAAAAAAAAAACAAAAATCTATTTGCTATGTGACACTAGAAAATAGATGGCAAAGATCCTGAGATACACGGGGATGTACTGTCTCTAACCATGAGGTGTGAGGAGATCTAGGTGGGAGTGTTGGGGGCCAGACCTTTTGACATTACTTCTAATAACATCAGGATTTCACCTCTTGGCTGAGAACTATCTGCCTGAAGCGAAATTCTTCAATCAAAGACTTACTGCTCGGGATGTGGCTCAATTGTGATGTTCCAATTTTAAGCATTAGGATCTGAACTGGTTTCCCAGCACTGATGAAAACAGCTGTTTTTATGTTTGCCTATAATCCAGTACTGGTGAGCTAGAAGCAGTAGAATAATGTCAGGATCCTCCTGGCTTACCTAGGCTATATTTGCTAGCGTATGTCACACAAGGCCCTCTTTTGGGATAAATAAAATGTACAAGTTGTTTCAAAACTGATTTCCATTCCCTAACAATATTTCCCTTTTTCCAATTGCAGGACTGCAGTCATGTCAACATCCAAAACAGCAGGGTGAAAATCACGGATTTGCGATGAGTAAATCGCACAGACCCAACTTAGTGGGAGCCTGTGAGTGTGTGTGTGTGTGTGTGTGTGTGTGTGTGTGTTTAGTGCATTTGTGTGTGTGTGTGTTTGTGTGTGTGTATTTTGTATATATGTGACTGAATGTATGGTGGTGTGTATCTGTGTATGTATGTTAACCTGTGTTATGTATGTTACATCTGTGCTAAGGATGTCAATGCTATGGTATGTATTTATTGCACACTGAGTTCATTCACAGAGCCCAGATGAACTTAAGTTTTACATTTCTGTATTAGCAATTAGGAAAAGCTTTGATAAAACCCAGAAAAATGTGACACATAAAGTCAAGACCTCTTGAGTACAAACCCTGAGTCTAGATGTGAGATCATAGAAATTTATTTGCTTTTAAGGTTAGGTGGCTATATTTTTGACTTGTCAGTAATATCTTTCTTTAATAATGCACAAAATGAGAAATGTGATACAGCAATGTGGACAAAGCCATCAGCTCAATCACAAGCATATGAAAGGAAACCTAATCTACAATGTGTTTTAATTTATGACATTTGATATATTCATGGATGCACTTTGAGATGAAAGATCATAGCTCTTTTGAATAAGTTGAGAAAATTGATCTATTATTGCATTCTATAAATTGTGAATGTAATTTTCTGTTTTTTGTTTCAGCAATCTTGTATTTGTAATGATACTTGATGCTAGAAACCCTTTGACTAACAACATTTCCTGACTAAAACAGACGGTATGGATATATTTAACATAAATGACAGGTGTGTGTGAATTGAGAAATGCAAGTTTTTAAAAATCATTTGATATTAGGAATCATTTACAGATTATATACACTGTAAAAATGAACAAGACAAGGTTTATATATTTTCTGTCAACAATGTATAATAGCACATAAAAGAACATGATGGGAATTTCAAATTAATAAAGATTCCTTTTATTGCATTGAAGAAACACAATGTTAGAGAGGATTTGAACATGACTGGTGGCCCCTCCTTACCTTGAGTACCACATGGAAACCTTTTCAAGATGACAAGCTTCCTCATAAACATTTTATTCTTACATCCATCCTTACTACAAATGTCCCTGATAGCGAAGCAAAATTTATTTCCATTACCCAGATATACAAACTTCTGGACCAATTTTGATTTTCTGTGCAAATATTCAGCAATACATTACTTCTCTACATGAAATCTTACAGTAAATCTATAGTTAGGTTATTTATACTTAGTAATTATACCCTCAGATGACATCTTAATTATTTTCTTTTAAATTAGTCACATGGTCTATGAAAACTTTAGTAAATTCTGTTTTCATTCTATATTCATATATTAGAAAGAGCTTTCTAAATCTACAGTTGTCACATATTAGACCAGTTGTCTTCCTATTCATCGTATTTACAAATTGTTCTATTTGGCTGGCTTGCATTATGCATATAAAGCTGTTTACATTTTGTTTTCCTTTCATTTGAATTGAAATTATTCTATTATTGGGAAATGATATAACAATTAAGGTTCCATAACTTACTCTGTTTAAGGTGTATTTCTTCTTCCAAAACAATTTGTATCATTGAAGATCATTCAATTAGTATTAGTAAATTAATAAATTACTAAGGGAATAACAGTACTTAGTGAATGTATGATTTCTTCTAATGAGAAGATAATTGTCAAGGTACTTGTGGTCCAACTCTAAACTCTTGCTTGTTTGAATTTTTATGCATGTGTAGGTTGGAAAGACTGATTGTATATCCAGTACTGAGGAGGCCAGGTAATGGAGAAAGCAAAAGTGTTAGTTGTTGATAATGGCAGTTGACAAAGCTTATAATTAACTAAGTGGTATTTGTAGATCTTCAAACAATATTAATTAGTAGGCACAAATTAATTACAAATTAACTAATAGGCATAAGTGAAGAAAGATACTTTCACGATTGCTGTGCAACTGAGCTCACGCTCAGAATTAGTCACTACAATTCAGCAAGTTTAGATATCCTCTGTGCAGCTGGGTCTTCATATGTAAGTATGGAATAACCTCTGGGTGAGTAGGTGTTATAACAGAAGATAATACATCATACAATTTACTATAGTCAGTCTTTAATATTTGCAAGGCACATATCTTCATACATTTTTATCTTCTGTGCTCATTGTTTCACAGTTCTGCACTTATGTGTAGACAAAAACATTATAGCATTCCTTGTGAGAGACTGTGAGCAGAAAGCAGATGTCCTGTGGACTGAGCAATGGATGTGCGAGACATGATGAACTTCAGACTGTGTCTCCATCAGATCTGTACATGCTCACTCTTCTCTGCAAACTGGAGCACTCTCAAATTTACATTAGTTCAAGTAATTTTCTGATAATGTACTTTTCCAAATTTGTACTGCATAAGTAATAATACTAACCCAATTTGTAGATAATAAACATTCAACTCATGAACCAATCACTTTTATGCTACAAGTGTGATGTTTGTTTTATTTAATTCTTTACATAAGATTTGTAGGATAAGTGCAAATTGAATGTGACTTTCTCTAGAAGCTGGCATTGTGGGCCCACAGATCAGTACACATAAAATAGATTATTCTAGAAGGATTCTTACTTAGGCTACGTACCTATATCTCAAGTAGTTATTAAGACAGATTGCATAGGTCAATCTTGAATTCATGTTTTCCTTCTCTCATTTATAACCATGTGAAGCTACTATACATAATTTATTTTCATAAAAAGTAATGATTATCAGGAGTGTCTTCTATGGTAATTTGAAGCTTCTGGATTCTTTATCAGTCAAAATATGCTAATACACTACATCCCTGAATATATAGGTATCATTTTAGAAATGTAATTTTTGGAACTTTCATTATGACTTGATGTATTCCCTGATGGTATTTTAGCTTTGCTAAATTATGTTTCTAATATATTTCTTTGGAATCTTATTCGTATCGTATTTTGTAAATAGGACATTCACTGTGATCTTCTCCCTATATCATACTGTATATTTAGCATCATGTAGGATAAAAGACATAGAGGATTATGTGACTCAGTATTACCTAATATTTGTAAGAATCTATATTTATTATAAAATTAGACAGAAAAATGGCTAATTATTAGAAATACCTGTGGTGTTCTTTTCTGTAGAAAGATTTTTATTTGTTTTAGTTGATTAATAGTCTCACAGTGAAACCCAGATTAGCCTCAAAATTCTGATGTGTTTATTTCCCCCTCTTGATTTATGTGGGATTACAGATATCTCTGATTATGCCAGCAGTAATTTTTCATAACACTGCAATGAAAACATTAAAAACCAAACTTCCTAAGTCATAATTTCTACAACCACAAAATTTACAAAATGTAAATGTTTACAGAATGGGGTTGGAGAACTCAGCTTTGTATTTGATATGATGTAGCCACCATCAGTTAGGTACAGGAGCCAAACTCTATGATGATTGTGGGGTACAAGGATACATGGTAAGCTATAATGATAATATATATTATCTGAACATAGAATGAAGTATATGGATATTAGTGAGGCATGTGTTACTGAGGTAGAGAAAATCAGAGACATTGAAGTCAAATTTACCCATTTCTTAATGTTGTATATACTTCTATAGTGTTGAGACTGAGTTAACAGCTTAGTTTCCTCAACCAGATCACAATTCTGAAGTTCTATCTCATAAAGAAAGATAGAAATTTAGAAAGAAAGAATGGAAAGAAGGAAAGAAGTAAGGAAGGAATCTGATTCATAGATTATCTATTTATCTCATGTTATTAAGTAATTCTTTATAAGAACTATATATTTTTTAAAAAAATGTACATTTTCTTCCCAAGTCAAAAACCAATTTCTGGTAGTTGAACCTAGACATCTGAAACCAGGAATTGTTAAATGCTACGTAAGGTGTATAGACGAAACAGGGCTTCTATTAATTTCAATCATTGTGTGTTTGTTCTAAAGTGACCTTTAGGATAAATTCATCAATTTTTCATCAAATCTCTCTTATAAACATTGGAAATTATGGATGACAGTGTCCTCAAATGCTGCCAAGAAAAACCAATCATGTATTTCATGATTCAAAGGGATTTATTTTTCCCTCCCAGTCCCACATTTCACAACTTGACTTTGGTTCTGCACAGTTTAAAGGAAAGTAACTGTGATACTTATTTCTCTCACTGTTGTCACAAATCCCATGATCGAAGCAGCTGGAGAAGAAGCATAATTCATTTGGATCACAATATATGGATAATACAAAAGGAAACCAGTGAGTGTTGATTGATATACAAACCAATTACTCACAAAAATGCCAAAATTTAGTGCTGGGAGAGAATTGGACCTTGGATGATTTGGTATCACAAACCACTGAAATTCAGAAACCATTTTAGAAGAAGGTTAGGAGGTGTTTAAAAGCAGATACTGTGGACAAGTGTAACAGCAACAGCAAACATTTTTAGAAATGACAGAGCAAGTGTGACCTCCACAAGACCTGCACAGAACTTTTCTTGTCAATGTTCCTCATGGATGATATGGGACCCCACCTGAGGGACAGTAGTCTCTTAGTGATTGCACAGAAATGGATGGCATTTTCTTTAGTGGTGCAGTTCCTGACATAAATGCTCTTTTCTCAGGAAATGTCATACAGGATTAGGCAAGAAGCTGCAATTAGACTCAGCATTATTATATTACAGAAGACATGAAAGTGGAAAGGAATGGTGGTTTCAGCAAGAGAGGGAGAAGTATGACAGTGGGCAATGACAGTAATATCTAAAATTTATTATATAATGTTTGACACTGTCACACAATAAGAGAATAACAAGGAGGGAATGCATGAGATCATGATGGCTTAAACCCACAGAGACAGCTGACACAAGGTTGTGGGAGCTCATGAACCCTAGACCAACAGCTAGGGAGCCTGCATGGTACTTACTTAGCCCTCTGCACGTGGGTGAAATTTGTGTGGCTTTGTCACTTTTTGGAGCTCCTGCTGGTGGGACCAGGATCTGTCCCTGGTGCATGAGCTGGCTTTTTGGAACATATTCCCTATGGTGGGATGCCCAATCATTTTTGGTGACTTGATATGCCATGGTTTATTGACCTCCATGGGAGGCCTGCCCCTTTCTATGGAGTAGATGGAGAGTGGTAGAAAGGAATCCAGTACATATGTAGTCCACAAGCACATTTTACAGGGTTTTTTTTTGGAGAATCCTGTGTGGATTAGACTGAGCAGAGCATATCATCAAGGATTTACAGAAATAGAGGAAGCAAACATGAAAGTTTGCTTACAAGAGACCTGGACAAAAAGAAGACTTTTCTTTTTTTTTTTTCCTTTTTTTTTGTTTGTTTGTTTTGTTTGTTTGTTTTGTTTTTATCCACACTTACTGCATTGGGACTGGAGCATTGACTCGGTTGGTCCTCCAGAGCACCAGATCATGAGTTCAGCTGTCAGTATATATGTGCGACTTCTCAACCATGTCTAACTGGAAACCCAGAGGATTGAAAGTCTCCTCTTATCTGTGTGGGTGCATCCATCTCTGTTAACCAAAGACAGTATACATTGTGAATAAAAAATTTACAATAAGTTTTTGGATTCTGTGTTGCTTCTGTTTGAAGAAGACCATTTTAGTCTATATAACTCTTCTAGGCCCCGGTTGTTTGTGCAGAGTCCTCAGGACCACACCAGTCCCCAAAGCCCTCACACCACTCCCTTTGCACTTACAATTTCCTGGGCAAAAGAAATCAGCCCCTCATGCTCTTATGGCTATTAGAAGTGGGTGTCAAAGGAGAAGAAGTCAACTGCACTTGGGAGAATCTTTGGATAGACTGCTGTTTGCAAAACTTTATTGGTTTTGAAAAAGGAGAATAAAATTGGTTCATTGAGCATCCATACTTCTCCACCTCAACTGTGGTTCTGTCTTTAGATATTGGGGAAAAGATTCTACCCTCTCCACCATTGTCTGATATGCAAACCCCTCTTTAAACAGGTTAATGGCTGGATCTTTGCCTCTTCCTCACTTGTCCTCCTCTGCCTGACTCTTTTGGTTCTCCTTTGACAACTCTTTCCAAACTAGACTGGAGTTATAGATGTAGAGGTTAATCCCAAATCCCTGTTGATTTAGGCACCAAAGATTGATGACAACATGTGCATGAGGGTTTTGTACTCACGTTATAAACATTATTGTGGTTGGGTACAAGTACTTTAGGGCTTCTCCTGGTGCAAAATTGTCCAATTATTACAGATGATGAGAGACTACAGCAGACTAATCTATGTATATGAGAAATGCACAGATAAACCATGAAGGATAATATATATCATAACTGAAGGAAAAGAGCCAAAATGGGTAGTACTATTCTTAATGAAGGAGTGTAAAGCCAACCACCCCAAATATTTTTAATCAAATTATGGAAGTTTAATTTTCCACCACATTTGGTTTTCTCCCTAATGTGATTTGAGATGAGCCAGGAGAATGGGAGAACTGGAAATTTATAACCCCCAAAATGCAAAGGTAATTGTTTACCAAGGATTGTGGGTATTGCAGGGGAAATTTGGTAATGTAGGAATTGGCTGAACTTTCTCACCAGGAGTCAATGACAAACAGTAATTCTGTTTTACAGCTTGCCTGACTAAGCAGATGGAAAAAACAAAGATTACCTGTCAGTTAATTTAGTGTTCCTCAGCTCTCCAAGAGTTACATTGGGAGAAAGACTCTGGCTACAGTAGTATAGTAGAGCCAGACATAGCCCTGGTAGCAGTCAGCAACCTGAAGTCACCCTGTACCCTGTGGCAGCACAGGCCTCTCAGACTGGCATGACCCCTGTATGTAGATTTGAGTATTCCATTTGATTCATGCCAATACTTTTATTATATCATTTAAGTACGGCCACACAAAATCCAGTAGATTTTGTGTTGCAATTTCTCCAGACTAAGGCTCCAACTTGAAATGAAAGAGGTCTCTTGGAAATTGTTGTGGAACACATGGCTCTAGGAAAATACTGAGCCGTCGTTCTTTTGGCAATCTCTGTTCCTCTATTATTTTTCTCATATTATCAAAATGCTCCTGAAAGCCTATGCTGACATTTTAAACAAAAGATACAAATGAGAAACTGTCCCTTGAGATGTGGTCACTGAAGATGACCTCATCTCCAGGTAAACCAGCACTTTTTCAAATCATTCACATCATTCACATAAGAACAAATAGTATCGAAATCTTTTCCAACAATAAATCTTCATATGGCTGTAAATGTGAAATTGAGAGTAGGTTTAAACCTTTTGTAAAGAAAGTATTCTGATAAGAAAAAGTCAAAACAGTTCAATATTTCAAAGATTGTTAGAGCTAGGCAACAAATATTAAACACTATCTGAGCATAAAGATTTATTAACCTGTTCATAGAAAATAGGTGGTTCATGGTGGTTAGCCTGGAATGATTTTCTGATTTATTGTTAGCTTTGAATAAGTTGTCATTTGTTCTACCTGAATTTGATTCAATGAACACAATCTCTGAGAATCTATTCTTTATCCTGGATAAAAAGCCTTTCCTGAAAGCTACAAAGTATACTAAGATTCAAATTGCCTCTCTGTTTCTGTTTGTCACCATTGAATCCTTATCTACATAGTGTTCTAGAACCCTTGTTCCAGGGACCCCCATACCTGGCTGGGGTGGTCCATGTAAAATTACATCTTCAGTCAGGAATGTTGAGACCTTCTGTGTGATTATTTTACTGTTCTGGAGAGTTTGAACTATCTATGACTACTATAGAATATTATTTTAATGTGTATTACTTTGGTATGTTGCATATGTTTAATTATATATAGGTGTGATTTTTTTGTCTGTCTAAAACATCTTGTGTTCTAAAAAAAGAGCTGTACTTTCTGTAATTGCAGATGAAGCTGAGAATGGAACTTAAAAGATATGAAAAGAATTATGTTGAAATTTTGAAGCACAATGCTTTTAATCTGTAGGATGCTTTTAGAAGAATGTCCATTTTTAGATATTAATACTAGTGATCAATGAGCATGGAAAATCTGTCCTTTTCTGATTTCTCCTACATTTCTTCATTAAAGACTTAACATTTTTAACATACAAGCCTTCCACTCATTTTGTTAGTTAACCCATGATATTTTATATTATTTGAGGCAATTTCAAAGTTATTTTGAATGATTTTTTCACAGTCTACCTCTCATTTTCACATAGGAGACCACTGATTCTTTTTTTTTATATGCATATAGAGTATTTTTTATTTAATTTTATATAACAAAGTCCAATTAAATGAAAACAAACATTTATACACAATATTTGGGAATTTGGGCGTCGTTCTTTCCAAACTACTTCCTGCTGGTAAGGGGCGCTGTCTTGGGGGATTTGAAGATTCAGATATCCTAGCTGTAGTCTGTAGGGCTGTTTTGTCCAGCTGTTTGGAATGTAGGATCAGCTTGTACTCTGTTTCAGGCGGTCTGGTGTGATCAAACCACATGTGGTTTGATCACACGAGACCACTGATTCTTGAGTAAGGTTTTATCATTATCTTATTACAGAAAATGGATATTTTTCTCAGGAATAAATCTTACCCAGAGTTTACACTCCTTAGATTTTTTTTTTAAAGCTAATTCGGTGAATGTGTGTATTAGCTATAGCAATTTCCCCGTGAAATTGTTTACCAAATTTCTACAAATAAAGATTCTTTTATTCTTCCTTTCCAATTTGTACCCATTTTTAATGTCAGGTGTCCTATTGATTTACTTAAGACTAGAATTACTACAGTTAATAGAGAAGAGGTAAGTGAAAACCCCAGTATTGATCAAGATTTTATGGAATTGTTTTGGTTTATTTCCATTTATGCTGATGAGGGCTATGGATTTGTTTAAAGCTGCTATTAGTATATTTAAGCTGTCCACTCATGTGCCTGTCCCTCCATGAATTTGTACATGATGGGGTATTGGATTTTGAAGAACATTTTTCTTGCATTTAATCATGGGACCATGCTTTGGTCATTTGGAATTTACATGGTCCAATACATTTTTTGTTTTTTGTTTTTTGATTTTTTATGTTAGGTTATCCATAGGTTTCTGGTTCAAAAGCCTAGTTCATCATGATAAAATATCTTTAAATATCCTGTTATATAGTTTGCAATCTCCCTCCCTCCATTCCTCCCTCTCATCCACCCACTCCTTCCATCCCTTTGTCTTTTCCTCTCTCCCACCATCACAAGCACTGTGACCACCCTCCCTTCCCATGCCCCCTAACCCCACATGTAGGGTGATGCTCTCCAAGAGGGTTCAGCTACGTCTGTCAAGTCATTTGGAGTAAGGACTAGGACTTCTCTCATGTCTCTAGGTTAAGGGAATATCCCTCCATGGGGGATGTGCCCCCAAAGTCCTTTTGTGCACCAGGAATACATCCTGGTTCTCACTGTCTAAGGTCTGTTAGAATACTTTTAGCTGAGACCCATGTTCAAGTTGTCTTAAACTGTCCCATGCTGGATTCCCAGCTATCACTCTGGGGGGACTATTAGCTCCTCCCTGTTCAGGTCAGCTGTGTTTGTGTTTCTGCAGCATGGTCTTGTCTTCCTCTCGGCATATGTGTTCTATTTTGGCTCAGTGCTTACTATGGGTGTTTGCTCCTGTTTCCATCAACTACTAGATGAGGGGTCCATGATGGTGAATGAGTTAGACATCAATCTCATTATCAAGAAAGGACATTTATGGCAGCATTTCCATTGTAGCTTAAATTGTTTGTTGGTTTCAGTCTTGTACGTCTCTGGACATTTCTCTAGGTCCAGTGATCTCTTCAAACCAATAACAAAACACAACTGGCACTAGGCTGCCATGTCCCCGGACTTATCTGCTTGTGGTCCTTTGAAGGTTAACCTGCATTCAAAATGAAAAAGTAGGACATTTGTCTTCAAGCTGGGGGATCACAATTACAGCTATCAACAACACACACACACACACACACACACACACACACACACACAAAAAAAAATAAATAAATAAATAAATAAATAAATAAAATACAGGAGCTAGCCACTGATATTGGGTTTAGTACTTCAAGCTGAAAACAGGAGAGACAAAGCCACCAAGCTGCTATCTCTTGCATACCTCAGTGCCCATGAGCTCTCCCCAAGCATCAGAAGGCTTCCTCTCCTCAGCTCCTGGAGATAATCCTGAGACTGAGACTGAGACTCTTACTGACTACACAAGACCTGGCTCCTATCTTTTCTACATCTCTAGTTCTAAGATCAAGCCCAAGATCTCGCTTACCATTTTAGACTCCTCCCGTCTCGGGTGTAGCCCTGCTTGGACTTGAACATAGAGAGAACCATGTGTGTTTGTCTCCCCAGTGCTCAGATGAAAAGTTGTCTGCTTAGCTTTCAACAGTACTGCTGATTTGCCATTTGTATGGCTCTAGGATATCTTAAACTATTTACAAGGCTTTAATATATCTGAAACTATATATTACCACAGAGAGATTTCAGAATTCTACTTTCTGCTTTGCTCTTTCTCCCCACCACTATGGGGCAGGAGACTCGGCCGTCTCTGAAATTTTCTCTCCAGATGTCAATATTTTTTTCTAGAGAAGACATTTTAAGATACTTGGGAGGGTTACATCCCTCCATTTACTTGTCTAGATTGAATCTTAGGTCATACTCAGCTGTTGAATGGTTTCCAGCATTTTATAAATCAAATTTGTTGTACGAAGCTTCTCTAGAGCAGATATATATATATATATATATATAGATAGATAGATAGATAGATAGATAGATAGATATAGATAGATATTGATATAGATATAGATATCTCCAACCTCTGCCTGTATGAAGGAAAGGGATTTATGAGAAGGACTCTGGGATACAAGTCTAAACTGCAGTACTTACTCAGTAAGGTGGGATAGACCTACCTTGTCTGCTGGTCTTCAGTATTAGCAGGAATTCAGAAAATTAGTAGCTAATGCCAGTGAAGGAACAGACTTGCTTCAAGGCGAAGGCCAGTGGGCAAAGAGGAAGACCTTTCTCTGTGTATGTGCCTATATTGGCTCCTCCCAGAGGGTGTGGCCTCACTAAAGATCAAGGAGAGGACTAAAGGTGTGTTGTTCTTCTGGCCTCAAGGTCAGGGTTAGGGTGGGTCCATCCCTCTGTCTCCAATGTTCCTGCTGCAAGTTGAGCTACCTAGTTCAACTGGAGCAGAATATTTCCCACTGCAGTGCTCTGAATGTCAAGATGTTAGTTTACAACACAAGAAGTCAGTTCAGGAACCAGGATTGTCTTGTGCTTATCGTGCTAAGAGAAGAAAAGAGGATCCTAAATTCTTCTCCTTCCGGTCACGCTGACAGAGTAGATTCCCAGTTTCTCAATTAGTGGCCAATTACTTGGCTTTTTCTCATTTTCCTCTAATTTATTGCTCTCGTTTTATCTTTAAAATTTTTACACCGACATCATTTTACATCCCAATCCCAGTTCTCTTTCAATCCGGCGGGAATGCCCACATTCTGCCAACCCCACTCCCAATTCACTCATCTGGATGACAAACTCCCAAGTGGGGAATCAGCATAGTAAGTGACATCACTTGAGACCAGATAAAGAGCTTCCCTACTGTACCTAGGCTTAGCAAGGGATCTCTCCACAGGAGATGGACTCTGTTTCTGCTGGTTGTGGTCCCCAAAACTGCCCAAGCCACCCGACTGTCACCCACAGTCCCTGAGGCCGAGTTCAGTCTCATGAAGCTCTCCAGCTGTCAGCCTTTAGGCACTGAGCTCCCACTCGAATCTTGCTTGGATCTGCTGTTTGTGTGGGTTTCCCCACCAAGGTCTTTACCTCCTTGCTCACTTTCTCACTCCTCCTCCTTCTGTAAGACTGGGTGACTGCAGGAGATTGGCCAGTGCTTAGCTGTGCATCTATCTCTACATCAGATTCCATCAGGTACTGGATGAAGATTCGACAGTGAAAATGAACCAGAAAGCACATGAGGAAGCGCCACACTTTGTTTTGAGTAGGGTTTTCCTTTCCAGGCTGGTCCCACTGCCAAAACACCCTTAAATACCACAAAGGGACACTGTGTTAGATATAAAGCTGTAGGCCAGTTAATAGTTGGTTATCAGCTAGATCTGTCTTAAATAATAACATATTTATATCAATCTTTGTATTTCCATGTAGTCTCATTTTACTGGAAAGGAAGGCTCGTGTTTTCTCTCTATCCTCTACTTTGGATCTCCTCCCCTTTGCTTCCTCTTTCCTCCTTGTCTCCTAGTACCACCAATCAGTCTTTCCTATTGTTCAACAGTGCTTTATTCATTTAAAAATAAGAGAAACATATTTGCAGAATGATATCTCCCATTATCCCCTCTTTTCTGTCTAAAATAAAAAGAAGGGTTTTAAACTTAGCATAGCATAATACATCATACAACATTTGTCACATAAGAATCACAGTTAACAATATTTCGTACATTAACATTTAGCAAGGTTTATATATTGTATCATCTATTCTATCCTTGTTAATCTACAGTCCTATATGTAAATTAACTCTTATCTCAAATGAAAGAAACTATAACCATAAATATCTCTCTCCAAGTCCATCAAAGATCACAGAACGATAATGCATAAACTCTAGAAATGACAGAGTCAACTTGCTTCCTGGTCAGTCACCTGAATTTCTTCTGTAATGTTCTATCTTCAGCCTATAGGCCATAGTGTGTCTGGCAGACTCCTCAGCAAAGCAGAAAACTTTAAACAGTCCACCTGTATTGGCAGTTTGTCTGTCATTTTTCTCTTTGTTCTGCAATGGTTCTGGCAGAATCTTCCATGAAGCAGGAACCCTGAGGCACTGTCCACCTTCTATCAACAGTCACTTTCCTGTGGGTCCTGCATGTCTGTTTATACAGGATAAATATGAACAGTTCAGACAGGAGCAGTATTTTGCCCAAATGGCAAGTTTTGCCATTTGGGAGTAAACACCATAATGATTTACTTTGATGTCCATCTTCTTTTCTGACACAGGTTGTGTTGCCAAGAGCAGTTATGTCTTACTGTCAAGAAAAGTCATAAACCATTTTAAATGACATTATCTGTAGGTCTTTGAAAGTTTTGAAGAATTCCTATTTATCTTAGATACATCTCTGTATATCTAGAAATCCTAACTCACATAAGTTTTGACAATTATAGTTTACTGAAAGACTTTCAGTTGCAGAGCAATGATGTAGGAAAGGGACAAAAGAGTAGTTCTTGCAAACAGAATATAGAAAATCACAAGGAAAGGACGTTGCCATGGGTGGAAAGATGAGGATGTATGAAAACCTAATGCACCAAGAGCCCAAGATTCTTTAGATTCATTCAAAATCAAAGCAGAGAACAAAAAAAAAAAAAAAATAAAAATAAAAATATCATTCTGTGTTATTTCCACTTGTTCCAGGAGCCTTGGCTTCTCCCAAAAAAAACGAGCACACTCTCCTCTGTAATGTGGCCTTGATCAAACATTCCTTCACTCTCACTGAATAGAGAACGATGACAGAGATCCAGGTTCCAATATGCATGATGGCAGATGAGCTAGGAGAGATGTGGGACAATTCCCTTTTCACTGACATCTGCCTAATGGTAGCTGGCCAGGAATTCCATGATGACAACACCATTATAGCAACTCTGAGGAGAGCAGAACAAATTGTGTTGAGATCAATGATCAGGAATTGCAAGGTTTCAAGGAAATGATGGGATTCATTTACACCAGAAAGGCACCAAACCTCCACAGCATGGCAGACACTGTGCTGGCAGCTGCTGACAAGTATGGCCTGGAGCCTTTGAAGATCATGTGTGTGGATAGCCTGTGCAGGGACCTCTCGATGGAGAATTCTGCCAACACTCTCATCCTGGCTAACATGCTCAGTGCATGGCAGCTGAAAACCCAGGCATTGGATTTTGTTACACCTCATATTTCAGAGGTCTATGAAACTTCATGTTGGAAGACAATGGTGGGCTCAGATTTCCATTTGGTGGATAAAGCATACAGCTCCCTGGCTTCTACTCACTGCTCTTTACTGGAGTCCTATTCCAAATGCCTGAGGCAATCTTCGGACTCTCTCAGCTCTGACCTACAGGTGTATTCAAGAAGCATCAGCTACAATTGTTACCAAGGACACCTTGATAGAGTGGGGGGCTTATTTAGCATTTACAGAGAATCTGGAAAGACACCCTGGGGACTCAGGACTTTAATACCACTGTAAATGAGTTGAATGACATTTAGGGATAGGGGGAGTACTATATTTTTATCATAAAATATTCAGTTGGTGTACTCTTTTGCTTTCTGTCCAATTATTTAAATAGTGGGATTTTGCTTAGTTCTTGACCCCATGCTCATCACAACAGGGTTCTTGGGGGAACCAATGTGGACTAAACTAAGGAGAACATATGATCAAGGATTTAGAGAAAAGGAGGACACAAACATAAATTTGCTTACAAGAGACTCACACAAGAATGAACACATTTTGATTCCTCCAAACTCAGTGTGTTGGAATTGGAGGGCTGACTCATTTTTCCAAAGCAATTGTTATTACTGTAGAGAACCAGTTTAAGAGTTCAGATCCCAGTGTATGTGGGTGACTTATCTATTATCTCTAACTGGAGATCCAGAGGATCAAAACCTCTTCTTATCTTTGTGCGTACATTCATCTCTGTTAACCAAAGATAATATGAAGTGAAGAAAAAATTTACAGTCAATTTGGTGTTTCTGTGGTGTTTCTGTTTGAATAAAAACATTGTAGTCCATTAATCTCTGCTCAGCTGTGGTTGTTTGGGCAGCTCAGTCCTCAGGCCTACCACAGTCCCAAAAGCCCTCACCCCTCTTTCTTTGCACTTATGCTTGCAGAGCAGATGACATAACTGTCATGCTTTCGTGGAAAATGAGATGAGCATTCCAAAAGGGAAAAAGACAGCTGTATCTGGCAGAGTCTTTTGATAGTCTTGTCTTTGCAAAAGACTTTGTTGGTTATAAAAAAGGAGAATGATGTAGATTAACTGAGAATCCTTACTTTTTCCACCTGTACTATTGGTCTGTCTTTACATATTGGGAAAATAATTCTTCCTACCACACAATGGTCAAAATTGTATTATTTCTCTAGAGATAGATTCAATGGTTGTGTCTTTGCTCTTATCACTTGTCCTCCTCTGTTGATTTTTGTTTGTCCTTGACAACTCTTTCCTAATTAGACTGGAGTCATATAGGTACAGGTTAATCCCAACCAAGCTCCCCATTGCATGAGGTTTCAAAGATTGAATATAACATATCCATGTATATGTTGTAGCCAGGATTTGGCTACCCCACTTTGCAGAAAGAAATTGTTTTCCTTGGTTTCTTTTGCTATATTGGTAAGTTGCTTTATGGGAGATCAAGATTATTTATTTCTAAAATGTTCAGTTAAACCAAAATCAGAGATTTGTGTAAATTGTTTTCTTTTAAAAAGCAAAAGGAAATTATATCATTCATTATACCCTTGTGACAGACAATTCACTTCCTACAATCTACAACTCCAGAGAACCTATTATACATGGAGGTCTTTAAGAGAGACATAAATGTATCATCCATGAAGGACAAAGGAACAAATTCTTCTGAGTCATTTGGGAGCTTTGGGAAAAGGTGATAGAGGTAGGAGAAAGGACTGGAGGTGGGGAGGGGAAAAAGAAATTGAGGGTTCAGAGAAGATGAGGTGGAGAGGAACAGTGTAAGAGACTCAGGAAAGGGGTACTTAATAGAGATACCCTTTATGAACTTAAATAGAAGTATGGCACTTAGCAAATGTTCAGGAATCCACAAGGAAAAACAAAACTAAGAAACTACCTAACAGTAGAGAGCCTACCTTAAAAGCCCTTCCTGTAATGATATTGATGCCTACCTTAAATGCCATCCTAGAGCCTTCTTCCAGTAGCTGATGAAAGTAGAAGCAGAGAAGTACTGAAGTGAACTCTGGAATCCAGTTGTAGGGAGGGAGGAATGATGAGCAAAGGGATCAAGGCCATTCTGGGGAAACACACAGAAACAGTTGATTTTAGCAAGTCAGAGCTCATGAATCCCAGTCTGACAGATGGGGCACCTGCATAGGATAAAACCAGGACCCCTGAACATGGGTGCCATTTGGAGGGCTGTAGCACTCTATGTAACCTCTTGCAGTGGCACCAGTATTTCCCTCCAGTGCATGAATGGACTTTGAGAGCCTACTCCCTATGTAGGGCTACTCTCTCAACCTAGATTCTCAGAAGGAGAGCCTGCTCCAAATGTTGTGACAAATTTTGATGACCTTCCATGGAAGATCTCAGCCTCATTGAGAAGTAGATGGAGGGGTAGGCTCAGCAAAGGTGGGGCAGTGGGAGGACAGAAGGGAGGAAAAGGAAAATGGAATTGCTATGTAAAATAATATTGTTTTTAAATTAAATAAAAGTTTAATTTTAAAAAAGAAGAACTTTCTGAGACATCCCTTTAGGGGGACTGAGCAAGAACAGGAGAAACTTGCTGGGATGTTTTCTTATGTGGACCTTGCAAAGCTGTAGCAGAGAAAAGAAGAACTTTTCAACAGAGCAGGGTGGGAGGTTGTTTTTAGAAGACTGTACCTGAAGAAGTGGTGAGCCAAGGAAAAAATCAGTTGGCTCTACTGGGATGCTCCGTTGAAGGGACAGAGCAGAACTCAGCTTCAACGGCTCTCAGGGAGAGGTCCAGGATTGCTATATCCTTCAGGGAGATCATACCCTACCTCACCCCATATTCAGGTGGTCTGAAAATTCAGAACACATTACTTTTCAGGGCTGAGCTGACCTGGGTTGCCTGGATTCCCTAAAATTAGGTCACTTTTCCTATCATGGCTGAGCAGAGCTCTTCTTGGTAGCCTGAATTCCCCATAAGTCAGGACACTTTTACAGCTCCAGAGCTGAAATGCTCACATTTTGATGCCAATACCTGGTACTCACATTGGCTTCCAAGTGGAACCTTCAGAAATGTAGGGTTGCGAACAGGGATTAATGCTGAGACATAGATTTGAACCAATAGAAACTCTGTCTTACTAGGCTGACAATTGTACTGGATGTTCAGAAACCCAGTATACCATGGAACATTTCTTGGGTGAGCAGTTAATCACAGATACCATATGCTGGGTTGACATTATTCTCTTAATAAGAAGTGTTATCCAGAAGCAGAAGTATGATGCCAAACAATAAAGGTAGAACATTTACACTTTCCTCATCACTATGGACATGGTATTTTGTTTTATTTTTGGTGGCTGGTGCTATAAGAGTTTTGGATATTTTTGGCCTGAGTGGTACTTCCACCATGGAATCTGGTGACATTTCACAATATTCTGGACATGGAAGTGCCAGGGCCAACTTCTCCTATATGTCCAAACAGAATGTTTCAATCTGATTACTCATGCAGAGCTGAAACAACAAGCATAGGTGTCATATTCCTCCATAGCATTAGGAAGAAACCAATCAGAGGGACTCTTTGGGATCCAGAATGCATGTTGTGTTATTTCTAGACTTCATTGACAACACATTCTTTCTTCTGACTTCCTCCAAGAATCTTACTTCTTGAATCTCAGTGGAAACTGCAAAACTATTGTAGGGTACCTTGAAAATTTCAGGTGTTGAAGGTACTTTAAAGATCAAAAGAAACTATACAGATGTGAAGCAAATCCTAATAGATCACACATGTATACACAGAATAATATAACCAACAAAACTTTCAATTATTAACATATTCCAAAATAAAACATAGTTTAAGCAATATCCATGTACAAATCCAGGCCTAAAGAAAGTGTTTGATGGAAAACTCCAAACTAAGGAGATTCACTACACCCATAAATAATACAAGGAATAAATAATCTCAATGTAATTAAGGCAAAACTAGGGAAACATGCACTAATACCACTAATATCAAACCATTAACAACACAACATAAGAATCAATCATCATTGTTCATTGATATACCTCATTAACTGTGGTCTTGGTTACCTAGTGAAAAATTAAGAGTGGATGTGAAGAGTTTCCATTATTTGCTGCAACCAGGAACCCACATGATCAAAATTAGTAAGGATTAGCTCACAATAAAGGATTTGAAATTTATATTCCAAACATAAAAATATGTATACTCACATATATATCAAAAATATTTTCACCCTAAAGCTATTCAGAAGAAAAAGCTATTCAAACCTATTCAAAGGAACAGGGCACCTAGACTCAGAAAATCAGAAACAATAGTTCTCACTTACCAAAAAGAAATAAAGAGCAGATAAATATTTTAAGCAGTTATACACCCTAGTAAAAAAAAAGCATAATCACTGAAGTCTCCCTATCAAAAAGTAACCCAAATGTCAGAGAGTTTTTCACAGCAATCTAGCTGCCATTTAAAGAGGAGTTAATGTCCATACTCTTCAAAATATTCCAGAAATGTACAGTAATGCATTATTTTTGATTTAATAAAACTTGCCTGAGAATTCAGATGGCAATGTCAACCACAAGCCACAGAAGCTAAACACATAATTTTAATTCCTGCAGCCAGAAGGTAGGAAGTGGGGATATACACCTTTAATCCTAGGACTCAGGATCTTATTTATTTATTTGCATCTGAATAAATGTTGTTTTACATGTCAATCCCAGTTCCCCCATCCTCCCATCCTCCCCTACCACCCACACAAACCCCAGCCCATCCCCTTTCTGCTCCCCAGGGAGGGTAATCTTCCATGGGGAGTCCACAGTGTCTGTCAGATCATTTGGGGCAGGGAACCCTACAAGGTCACATCTAACATTATGAGCAACAGTGGAGAGGCTACCTTAAATGTCATTTCCTGATAATGAGTTTGATAATTAAGTTATATGCCATCCTAGAGCCTTCATCTAGTGGCTGATGGGAGGAAAAGTAGATACCCACAGCTACACAATGAGCCAAACTCCTGAAATCCAGTTGCAAGGAGGTGGGAGTGATAAGCAAAGGGGTCAAGAACAGACTACAGAAAACAAAGTGACAGCTGACCTGAACAAGGGGGAGCTTATGGATCCCTACACTGATAGCTGGGGTATTCTCTCATTGCTTTTAATCATAGGACAATGTGGCACCAAGGTAATCTTAAAGTACTTCCTGACCAACAGCCATAAACTTTCTTTCCTCTATTGTGGAGGAGCAATCCAAATTCCTGTTGGTTACCTTGAACTTTCTCTCCTCATTGCACTGTTATTTCCTTCTCAAACTGTTGTATTAAGGACATAAGCTCAAAGTGGTCTGGGAGAACTCTCAGATTCCACTTCAATGGAATATTTGTTGTGGCTTCAGTCAGGAGTACTGACCTCACACCAGCAGTCACCCTGGAACCAAAATGTCTTTGCTTGAAGAAGTTAAGTTAATGGGAACAGGAAACCAATTTTTCCCACAGGAAGTCACTAGGCATGACAGAGGGAGGCACAATTCCCTTTTCTACCACTTGGTGCCTGAACCTATGCATCTGTGCTATAGATAAAGCAGGCTCCTGGAGAACACTGCCACAGTCGTCCTGGCTGATGACATGTCATTGGCTTTTTAACCGTGTCCTCGAAAGTCCATCCTATCATTCGGTCATGACAGCTGCTTCAGAATGTTAGTGAATATGGTAAGAGCAGTGAACTACAAGATATGTGAGGCAGTTGCAGCTCTCTGTGAATTTATTGCCATGGACAGAAGGTATACTGTGTGGAATACCATGATGGTTGACAAGGCATTCTGTTAGTCCTTTTATAATATATTTGATAAATCACTGCATGCAAGAAAGGCAAATCCATAACTAGAAAATATATAATCGGGTAAGAACAAAGCATTGTCCCTTATGCAGTTGAAGTGGTTTAATATAGTATTCCTATCACCAAGTTGTTGGCTGATCAGCCAGGGGGATGGTGAAATACAGGTTTCTTTATTGGTCACTGTTGTAAGATCTGGCATTCAATAACACCTAAAATCAGGGGGAGTCTCCAGTAGATGTTCATGTTATTGTTCCCATTGATAACCCGCATCTCAGCTACCATGGCTACATTGAGCTTAGACCCATCGCACAATAATAAGCATGAATTGGGAAAAGAGCTGATTGTCCACAGAATGTATAATCCTATCTACTTGATACTGACCTCCTCTGCTGGAATTACCTTTTCATGGGCATTTACATGGAAAACAGGGATCTTCATATTTTTGTTCCTTTGTATATCTGTCCAAATATTTCATCAAACGTTTTCCCAGTTATTCTTTATTTTTTTCCATGTTTCTTTTTATTTATCTTTCTCTTATAGTCTTCCCTCCTTCCACTCTACCTAGATGTACTTACTTCTTTTTCCTTTCAAAAAGGAGCAGGCCCTTTGGGCAAATTAAATAAATATAGCATAATGAGATGCAATAAGAATTAGCACAATCCCTCCAGAAGGGAATGTGCTATCAAGGCAGGAGCCAACCCAGTAGGAAGATAAGGTTCACAAGATCAGACATATAAATCAGAGTCTCATCACACTCCCACTATTAGCGGTCTCTCTCTCTCTCTCTCACACACACACACACAAGTATGTTAAACACACACAGCATATATAGAGCATAGTACAGATCATGAAGGCCCATTGATAGCCCCTTAAGGTTATGTGATTCACCATTAGCTCCCTTTGGTTGATTCTGTGGGCTCTTTTCTCCTGATATAGTTGATGTCCCTACAATCCTTCCTCCCTTCTCCTTTGGGCTTCCTTAGATCTTTCTAATGTTCAACTGTGGATCTCACTATCTGTTCCCATCAGCTGCTGGAGAAAGTCTAACTAATGAAGACTGCTGGGCTGGACAGCAGTCTCTGAGTGGAACAGAATTTCATTACTGTCATTTCATTGACTTTTGTGTATGATGGTGAGAACCCTGCCCAAATATCCACATATGAGAGAATCTGGCTGAACTAATGGGGTGTTCTTCAATAAGAAACACCACTGGAATCCACAGAATTGAACGAAGTCCAATGCAAGAGCAACAAATGTGTTTGCCACCTGAGTCAATGCTCCAGTTCCTACATACTGAGTTTAGAAGAAAAATGTCTTCTTTCTCTTTCCACTTCTCTTATAAGGAAACATTCATTTTTTTTTTTTTTTTTTTTTTTTTGCTTTTGTTCTGAGCCCTTGATGATATGTTCTGCTTATTTAAATTCAGAAAGGCTTTATCTGAGGAAACACTGTTGATATATGCTTCATGCAATAACTAAACTGAATTCCAGTAAACAAACCAAACCAGTATAGCAACAGGGTAGAAGTTGGGAAGAATATGTCAAAATCCAGCTTTCCCGTTCCCCAATATGCCATTCAACTCGCTTATGATGGTATAAAAGGCCTAAGCCCCATGTTGTCTTTCCCCAGATTCTTTGTAAATGCTACACATGTCCCGATCAACCAGGAATCCTTGGTAACAACACTGGCTACTGCTTCTAGACTATAACTGTAGGTCACAGCTGAGAGAATTCTAAGACTGCCTCAGTCATTACAGAGTGCAATCAAGTAAGAATGGTGAGCGGAACCCAGGGAGCTGTATGCTTCAGCCACCAAGTAAGGATGGGAGCCCACCATTGTCTTCCAACTTGAGAACTCAGAGACGTCTGAAGCATGAGGTGTAATGAAATCCAATGTCTGGTGTTTCAGCTGCCCTACACTGAACAGGTCAACCAGGATGAGAGTTTGGGTGGTATAATCCACAGAGATGTTACTTCAGAGGGCTCTCTGGCTCATGACTATCAAACTTATAAGGCCATACTTGTTTTCAGCTGCCATCACAGCATTTGCCATGGTGTAGATTTCTAGTCCTGTCCCACTATAAATGAATCCTATCATTCCTTTGAAGATTTTGGGATGCAGATCACATCTCAACGTGGTTTGGTTTGCACTGCTCTCCTTCATGTCATGTTCAAACATGGCACTGAAAACTGAAAGTGAGCTGCTAAGATGTCCTTGTGAACCCAGAACTCCTGGCCAGCTACCAACCGGCAGCAGACTGTGAAGAGGGAATTCTCCCACAACTCTCCTTGATCATCTGCCATCGTGGACCTTGGAAGCTATATCCATGGAATCATGCTCAGGTCAGACATGCTGAAGAAGTCTTGGGACATGATCCCCATGTTGAGGGTTGTGAACATGTTTTCTGGGATAATCTGATGAGCATTGGACAAGATGAAATCTGGAAGGATGACCCTTCTGAAAACTTTCCCATAGACTGGCAGGGAGGTAAAAGCTTTTGGGCTTATTCCAGTTTCAGGTTTTTCTCCGTGGGTGTTGATGATCCAAAACTGGAACTGTGCCCCAATGCAACACTTTAGAGAGCTGAGCAACTCTAGGTTAACTGACAAATAATCTCTGCTTCATTCTTCTACCCTGTTATGGTGTAATCTCAAATGCCACTTGTCATTATCCTTTGTTGAGAAAGTTGGGCTTTTAATGCTGTCCCTCATTTCCTCTATAGAAAATGGAAGATGCTGATGGGCCACTTGTAGAAGAAATTCTGAGCTCGGAAATGTTTGCAGACCCAGCTCTGGGCCATATTGTCCTTTGACATTTCTCCTGGAGGTACTATGAATGTAAACTGGCTCCAAAATGGAGAACAATGATTAGTTTTCTTGACCCTGTGAGAAACAATAGTAATAGTTTAGACATTTAGTTTCTGTCTCTCCAATGTTCCCTCTTCTATGAGGCTGGAAATGTGGATCTCTGAAATTCTTTATCCAGATTTCATTAGTAGCCTCAGTGTAGATACTCAAGGATACTAGGGACTGTTACATCACGTCATTTTTTTTTTTTGTAGATTGATTTTTAGGTCAATAGGTGACTAATTTTGACAATCATACACAAGTGTTGAAAATTTGGAACATTTTCTACATTTTATATAAAAAATGTTCTCTAGAGTAACAGAACATACACAATGACTCTCTATCTCTCTGTTTATGAACGAAGGGTAATCATGAGAATGACTTTGAGCTGCAGTCTTGCTAAATCCACAATGTCTAGCTTGTTTAAGGGCGAGTCCAAATATTCTGTGCTTACTCAGTCCAGGATGTTGAACATTTTGGCTGGTCTTCAGTAGATACTGGAATTACAGAAACTATTCTCTAGCTCTAGTGAAGGTATGAAATTGCTGCAAGGTGAGGGCAAGCAGTCAGAGAGCAAAATCTTCCTTCTTCCATGTTCTTTTAATGCTCCCAGCAGAAGGTGTGTCCAAATTTAGGGTGTGTCTCCTAGCATCAATATCTAGATTAAAGTTGTGTACATTTGGGCCTTGATATGTAGCTTAAATGTTTTTGTCTTTCTGCCTCCCAAGTCTGTATTTGAAGTGGATCTACCCTACCTTCTTCAACTTATGTAAAACATTTCTCAGAGACAAATCTCTGTGAGTCAGAGCCTGTCCGGTCTATACAGGTAGTTCCACGACAGCCAGAATTGTTACAAGAAAAACCCTGTCTTTAAAAAAAAAAATGAAGTGAAACAGAACAACAACAGCACAAAGGAGTATTCCTTTCATTAACAAGGTCAAGGAAGAGGTGTTTTTCTCCCTTCAGGAGTCTCAGTTTTTAAATATGTAGGACAATGTGGAAGAATTCATATATGGTGGCAGGAAGCAGTGGCAGACAGGACATTCTGAAAGTGGCTGTCTTCTTTCTGGCCTTTTATTCCTTCCAGACTCACAGTCCCAGATATGGCTCCACCAAATTTCCTTGGCTGTCTTGCCCCTCCTCCTCTGTCAATACTCCTTGAACACATTCTTAATGCTGCACTTAAGGTTGTGCATCATTCCATCATGCTGACTACAATGATTCAACTTCTCATTAGCTCATTATCTTTAATCATTAATTGGTGAGTTCTTTTCTCATTAAACTTTTTATTTCCATGTGCACTCTGCTGGGCTTAAAAATGAGGAATCATTCTTGCTTTGAAAGGGTGCAGAATATGTTCAAGAGTTAGTGATGGGGGGGGGCTTTTGAGATGATTGATTGTCCTTAGGATGTGATCTGTAAATGCTCCACTTCTATCATCTCTTTATATTTTATGATGTCTTCAGGGATTCACTAGGGCTAGAGGACATGAAAATAACGTCTGTGATTCAATCCACTCAGTAATTCCCAGACTAGCTCTCCTGAAATTCTGGTTCCAATGGTGTTCCTCCCTCCATACACATAAATCAATCAATTGGTTTGGATCTCTGAATGTTTTGTTCCTCACTTAGGATAGGAATCTATTATAGGTGGCTCTCTAGTATCATCAGTGACTCTTCTCTATGCGGGTTTACAGTCAGCATGACTGAAGAGACCACACCATCATCCAGCCTCCTGATGTAGCAGTCATGATAGGGAGCAAAAAAAGACATATAGGCCTCTGATTCAGAACATGTCACAAAGAAACTCCAGGACTGACTAAACTCAGCATGCTTAGTTCCTGGTTAATATTTGGAATATGCCACCTGCAAGAGATAAACAAAACCACAGTAACCACTCCCTTCTATAGCCAGCCCATTAAATTACCGGGAATATGTATTTCATGCCAAACAGAAAAATTTTTAAATTTCCCTTAATTTTTCCCAAATGTCAACCAATCAGAAACTTACTCATTCCTCTCCCCACCCATTGGTGTAACCCTGCCTTTTTGCCTTCAATACCCAGCCGTAGACACAGTGGTGGAGGGGGTCACTTTCTCTCATGGCTCCCTCCTCAGTTAACTAATCAAGGTTTCTGGCAAGCCAGATAGAGCAGTAATCTTTGCTTTTCTGTTTAGTGAGTCTGTCTCCCTGGTTGTCTTTGAGGGTCCTTGGAACTTGGCATAGCATGGCAGGTACCCATTCCCTCAATTGTCTCATTTGAAATGAACATCAATAGACAATGGAGGACCCATCATTTGCAATAGTAACGCTTTACATTGCTAGCTCAGAGCTCCCATGAGCAAGATCCTGGAAAATAAAGCAGCTTTTTCTGGGGGAACTGGACCCCCCCCAAGTCTGCAATACAGAGAAAGTTCATAGAGTCTGCCATTCCTGGAATGGGACAGGTGGAGCTTTAATTTCAGGGAGGTGGTTCTCTGGGGGAACTGGCACAGAGAAAAGGATCCAGGTTTACAACAGGAGGACAAACAAGTCTTAATTAGCACAAGTGTCCACATTACCAGGGAAAGTCATTGCTTATTACAGGAAAACAAAGTGATTGAAACACATACAAACATACACAAATGCAAAAGAACATGTAACAGAGAGAGGGGAGAGAGAGTAAGAAAGTCAGACAGAAAGACAGAGTAAATGGTTTGCTGCTTGACCACTGATTTAAGCCAATATAAAGTCTTTATTAGACAGCTGCCAACTAAATGGGGTGTTCTGGATTCTAGTGAAGTAACTATTCTTCCTCAGGGTGAGCTTTTAAGCACAAAAAAACCATATTCTGGGTTGGCATACTCCGGTTAACAGGAACAGTTAGCCAGAAGTGGCACTACAAAAGCCAAAATATTAGTATATGTTGAGTAATATTTGAGCATTTAGAGATATTCACAGAGCTATGGACTTTGGTGGATTAAGCTTTTGTTTTTGTTATGTCAGGGTTTCCTATTTTGTGCACAAGGGCTGGGTTTTACACCTCGCATGGTACTAACATCATGGAGACATTCGTGCTTAGGTATGGATTCCTACTAATGTGTACCTCTGTTACACAGCTTAGTGTATGAATCAGGAGCCTATGGTGCAGAGGCAGAAAAGGGTTTTGGATGCCCTGGATAAGTGGAAATATTGATGATATCAGCTGTCCGGTGAATGCAGAGCATTGGATGCAAGTCCTCTGGAAAGGTATACATCACATTTCTAAAAACTAAAACACTTCTGATTTTGTTGATTTGAATGTTCTCTCTCTCTCTCTGCCTTTTAGTTAGTTTGGATAAAGGTTTATATATCTTATCAATAATCTCAAAGAAGCAACTCTTTGTTTCATTTATTCTTTGTCTTGTTTTCCTTTTATCTACTTTACTGATTTCAATTTAGTTATTTCCTGGCCTCTACTCCTCTGATGATGGGAGATGTCATTCTGTATATGTTTCTCATACTGGATAATGAATAAAGCACTGTTGGCCAATAGAAAAGGAAGATATGAGGGACTAGGAGAAAAGGAGGAAATAGGAAGGAGGAGCCAAGATGGAGAGTCTGGAGTGAACAGAACTGCCATATCTCCGCTCCCGGTAAGACCACGTGGAAATACATAGAAATGGGTTAATAATTAAGACAGAGCTAGCCGATAAGAAACTAGTAATGGGCCAACAGAGTTATATCAAATACAGAGTCTCAGCGTGATAATTGGGGCTGGCTTGGTGGCAGGAACAGACCAGCAGTGGGAGGAAAAACCGTACTTGTTACAAATGGCGCCCAACATGGGGCTACTAAGAACTTCCCCTTAAAATTTAACAAAAGCTTAAAAAAGGGGTGTTACAAAGCAAAGAACAGAGACAAGGAAGGCTTCTTACTAACAGCATTTTCTCGGTTGGACTCTGATTTGCAAGAGACAAGCAGATATTTGCTCGGCTCCTTTAAGGGAATTTTCCTGACACAGCATAAGCGGCAAAAAACTATACAGCTTTTAAATAACTCTGCTAACAATTTATTGGTGTGTATGAGAGCTTGCAATGGCAGTGACCACATCAGACTGAGGCAGTGAGCACAGCTTTCAGTGCTGGTGGTAAAATAGCCACCGCCATCTTTTATAAACTGCTGAAGATACAACAAAGACTTTCATTTTAGCAATGTTGTTGTTTACCAGATAAAAGACTTGTGGCCAGAAAAAGATAAAGATTTACAGGAAAGACAGATTCATATTAAGAAAAACTTCTAAAGGTTTACAGTGTGCTTTAAAATATATGTAGACATGGAAAAAAATAAAATGGTTTTAAAGATACAAAGAGGAACTGGGTGTGGTGGCACACACCTTTAATCCCAACACTCAGGAGACAGAGGCAAGCAGATCTCTGTGATTTCAAAGTAAACCTGGTATGCAAAGTGAATTCCAGGACAGATAAGAGTTACACAGAGTAACCCTGTCTCAAAAAATAAAAAAAAAAAGTAAAATAAACAGAGTAATAATAAAGCCACTTAAAGATGAAAAGCTCAGAGAGAATCTGGTTACTGTAGGCTATTGTGTTGTCTCTGCATTTTTTGCCTACTGATAAAATAACAACAACTGATAAAGGAAATACTGCTGCATTAATTCAATTTATATATTTTAAAAATGCTTTGACTCCAAAATTTAAGTCTAAGGACAAGTTACTGGGGAAAAGGATTTCTATTTTTGTTTCCACAGAAAGTAAAAAGCTGTGGATTCCTTCCAGACTAATGTGGTTTGAGCAAGCCAGACCCCCTGAAACAGAGTACCAGGTGATCCTACATTCAAAACAGCTGAACAAAGCAGCCTTGCAGACAAAGCCAAGATTTCTGCGTCTTCTCAGGATCTCTAATGACAGCACCCCCTATCAGCAGGAAGTAGTTTGGAAAGAATGACGCCCAAATTCCCAAATATTGTTTATAAATGTTTGTTTTCATTTAAATTGACTTGGTTATAAATGGTTAATGATCACAGCCAATTCTTTGTAAAGGTAAAAAGGGGATTATGGTATAGATATGAATACATTGTTTTGGAATGGATTTTAATTTATTGATACAATTTAAGGTCAATTTTATGATATGTATATTTCTACTGTTATTTAGGCATTGTGTTTCTATAGCTCAGAAATGTAATGTATAATTTAATGCATATTATAGATAGTTACCAATAATAGTCAAAACTTATAGTTAAGTTAGCTAAGGTTTCTAGATATATAGACATGTATTTGAGATAAACAGGCATTCTTCAAACCTTTCAAAAATCTACAGAATATGGCATTTAAAATGGTTTAGGGTTTTTCTTGACAGTGAGACATAAATGCTCCTGGCACCACAACCTGAGTCAGAAAGGAAGATGAAGATGAACATCGAAGAAACGCGTTATGAAGTTTGCTTTCAATATAGCAAGACTGGCCATTTGGACAAGATACTGCTCTTGTCTGGACTGTTTGACTTTGTGATATATAAACTGGACATGCAGGACCCACAGAAAAGTGACTGCTGATTCAAGATGGACATTGCTACCGAGTTGCTGCTTCTTGAAAGAGTCTGCCAGACAGTCTGCAGGACACAGAGAAAAGTGACTGACAAACTGCCAATACAAGAAGTCAGTTTAACGTTTCCTGCTTTGCTGAAGAGTCTGCCAGACACACTATGGCCTATGGGCTGAAGATGGAAGATTACAAAAGAACCTCGGGTGACCTGGCAGTGAGATGTCTCTGACATTTCTAGAGTTTATATGTTGAGGACAGATAGTTATAGTTTGTTTTCCTTAGTTAATCTTAAAGATAAGTTACATATAGGACATTAGACTCACAAATATAAGATAGATAATAGAATAGTTTCTTTTAATCTTGCTAAATGTTAATGGACTAAATATTGTTAACTGTGATACTTACTTGATAACTGTTGTGTTATATATTTTGCTATGTTAAGGTTAAAACCCTTCTTTTTATTTAGACAGAAAAGAGGAGATGATGGGAGATGTCATTTTGTATATGTTTCTCATACTGGTTAATGAATAAAGCACTGTTGGCCAATAGGAAAGGAAGATAGGAGGGACTAGGAGAAAAGGAGGAAATAGGAAGGAGGAGCCAAGATGGAGAGTCTGGAGTGAACAGAACTGCCATTTCTCCACTCTCAGTAAGACCACATGGGAATACATAGAAATGGGTTAATAATTAAGACAGAGCTAGCCGATAAGAAATTAGTAACAGGCCAACAGAGTTATATCAAATACAGAGTCTCAGTGTGTTACTTGCGGCTGGCTTGGTGGCAGGAACAGACCAGCAGTGGGAGGAAAAACTCCTTACAATCTGAGGTGAGTTTTTTTTTGTTGTTGTTGTTTTTTTGTTCTAGAGCTTTCAGTCTTTCAGTTGTGCTGTTAAGTCACTAGTATAATTATTTTCCAGTTTCTTCATGTGAGCACTTAGTGCTTTGAATTTTCCTCTTAGCACAGCTTTCCAAGTGTCCCATAATTATGGGTATTCTGTGTTTTCATTCTCATTGAATTCTAGGAAGTCTTTAATTTCTTCATTTCTTCCATGACTTAGGAATGGTGGAATAGCCTGTTGCTCGATTTCCATGAGTTCATAGGCTTTCTGTAATTTGTGTTGTTGTTGAATTCTAACTTTAAAACTGAGGGAGGGAGAAAAGGAGGTAGGGAGAGGGAACTTCAATCAATGTTAAAAAAAATAAAAATAAACCTTGGTGAGCCAATAAGATAGAAGGGGTATTCCATTTCTTTCTTTCTTTCTTCATTTCTTTATTTTTGTATGTGTTAAGGCTTGCTATATTGCCAAATATGTGGTCCATTTTATAGAAGGTTCCATGTGGCACTTAGACAAAGGTATATTCTTTTGTGTTTGGATGGAAAGTTCTATAGATGTCTGTTAAGCCTAATTGGGTCATAATTTTTGTTAGTTCCTTTGTTTCTTTGTTAAGTTTCTATCTTGTGGTCATTTCTAGTGGTGAGAATGTGATGCTGAAGTCTCCCAATCTAAGTGTATGAGATTTTATGTGAAACTTCAATTTTAGCCATGTTTCTGTTACCAGTGTGGGTGCTTTTTGTTGGGGCATAGATGTTCAGAATTCAGACTTCGTCCTGATGGATTTTTCCTGTGATGAATACAAAATGACCTTCTTCATATATTTTGATTGATTTTAGTTTGAAGTCTAATATTTTTAGATATTGGGATAGCTACACTTGCTTATACCATGGGTGCATTTGATTGGAAAATCTTTTCCAAAGCCTTTACTCTGAGGTAGTATCTGTCCTTGATGTTACAGTGGTTGTGTGTGTGTGTGTGTGTGTGTGTGTGTGTGTGTGTGTGTGTTTGTGCAGCAGAGGGATGGATTCTGTCTTCATATTCATTATTAGCCTGTGTCATATACATATATATATATATATGTGTGTGTGTGTGTGTGTTTGTATGTATGTGTATGGATATATATACATATATATATATATATATATATATATATATATAATTTTACAAGATTCCATTTTTTTTCTGCTGAATTGTATTTCATGGTGTAAATATCCCACATCTTCTTTATCCATTCTTAGGTTGAGGGGCATCTATGTTGCTCCCAGCTTCTTGTTATTACATATAATGCTGCTATGAACATAGTTAAACACATGTCTTTGTTACATGGATGTGGATCATATGGGTATATGCCTAAGAGTGAAATTGCCAAGTCCTGTGGTAGATTGACTCCCATTTTCCTGAGGAACCACCATACAGATCTCAAAAATAGCTGTACGAGTTTGCACTCCCACCAGGAGTGGAGGAGTGTTCCCCTTTCTCCACATCCTCTCCAGCATGAGTCGTCATTGGTGTTTCTAATTTTAGCCATTCTGGCAGGAGTAAGATTGTATCTCAGAGGTGTTTGATTTGATGGATAAGGTTTTCTTTGATGGATAAGGATGTTGATCACTTTCTTAAGGATCTTTTAGCCATGTTGGATTCCTCTATTGAGATTTCTCTATTCAGTTATGTAACCTAATTTTTAATATGTTTATTTTGTGTTTTGGTGAATAGTTTCTGGGGTTCTTTTTATATTTTGGAGATCAGCCTTCTGTCAAATGTGGGGTTCGTGAAGATTTGGTCTTGTCAGTTGTGTATTTTGCGTTCCAGAAGCGTCTCAAACTCAGGAGATCTCATGTATTACTTTTTGATCTATGTGTCTATGCTACTTGTGTTATGTACAGGAAGCAGTCTCTGTACCAATCTGTTCAAGGGTACCCCAACTTTCTCTTCTAAGAGGTTCATTGTATCTGGATTCATGTTGAGGTTTGATCCATTTGGACTTTGTGCATGGATATAGACATGGGTCTATCTACAGTCTTCTACACACCATCATCCAGTAGTGCCAGCACCATTTGTTAAAGATACTTTCCTTCTTGCATTGCATACTTTTACCTGTTTTGTCAAAAATAAGTTGTTTGTAGGTGTGTGTATTAATATCAGAATTTTTGATTCAATTCCATTTATCTACCTGTTTATTTTTGTGCCAATACCAATCTGTTTTCAGTACTATAGCTCTATAGTAGAACTTGAAGCCAGGGATGGTGATGCATATCACATTTCCTTTATTGTACAGGGTTGTTTTGTCTATCTTGGTTTTTTTGTTTTTCCATATAAAGTTGAGTATTATTTTTTAAAGGTCAGTGAAAAATAGTGCTGAGATTTTAATTAGGATTTCCTTAGTGTCTGTTGTTATATCACCCTTATTATTTCTGATTATATTGATTTGCATGTTCTCTCTTCTGTTTGGTTAGTTTAGATAAAGGTTTCCCTATATCATTGATTTTCCCAAAGAACTAACTCTTTGTTACATTTAATTCTTTGTATTGTTTTCCTAGTCTCTATATTATTGATTTCAGACCTCAAATTGATTATTTCCAGGTGTCTGCACTACTGGGGTGAGTTTGATTCTTTTTGTTATAGAGCTTTCAGTTGCACTGTTAATTCTTTATTATGTTTATTCTCCAGCTTATTCATGTGGGCACTGAGTGCAATAAACTTTCCTCATACCACTGCTTTCAATGTGTCCCACAAGTTTTGGTATACTGTTTCTTCATTCTCTATAAACTCTAGCAAGCTTTTCATTTCTTTCTTTATTCCTTGATCGAGGAATGGTGCAATTGCTCATTGTTCCGTTTCCATGAAATTATAGGATTTCTGAAATTCGTAGTTGAATTCCATCTTTCCATCTTTAAATCATGATGGTCAGATAAGATACATGGGGTGGAAATATATATATATATATATATATATATATATATATATATATATCGTTGAGATTTGCTATGTTGCCAAGTATGTGGTCGATTTTACAGAAGATTGTATGTGGAGCTGTGAAGGAGTTATATTTGTTTGTTTTTGGATGAAATATTCTATAGATGTCATTAAACCCAATTGGGACATAACTTTAGTTATTTTGTTTATTTCTTAAGTATTTTCCTGGTGGCCCTGTGTAGTGGTGAGAGTGGAGTGTTGAAGTCCTCCAGTATGAGTGTGTTAGGTTTTATGTGAACTTTAAATTTTAGTAACATTTATTTTACGAATGTATGTGCCTATGTGTTTGGGGAATACATGTTCAGAACTGAGACTTTATTCTGTTGGATTAATGCTGTGATGTATATGACATGACCTACTTCATTTCTTTCTCCTTCTTCCTGTCTTAGGGGGCTATAGGGGTAGGAAAACCTCTGTCTCTCCTCTGTTGCCCATCATTGGAAAACCAGCCCTGATCACCAAGGACAGGATGACTCCATTTTGTCAACACACAGGTTACCTGTGTATTGGCTAGAGTTTATCATAGCTGTCTCCCATATCAGCCATTTCAAGGTGATGAAAATATACCTGTATGGGTTGCATTTTTATAGCATTTGATTTTTAATGAGGCACATCAGTTTGTTAACAGAAAAGGTCCTAGCGATAAAAGACTAAGTAGGCTAAGGATGGGAACTAGCAGGGGAAGGAGGTAAAGCAGGAATCCGTTCTAGGCATTCCAGATGGTTGATCAAACAGCCATCTGCAAAGTTTCTCGGGCTCTTCTTGATGTTCCTTGATTCTGTCTAGAACTATTCCGGATTTGTTAGCATAAAGCAGCATTTAGCTTTAAAGTCAAATAACTCACTTGTCAGCAGTGAGCAAGTCTAGCCCTCTTCTATTTTGTAGGTACACCACTGCTAGAGAGTCAACTTGGTCCTGGAGGTCCTGGACTGACACTTAGATGGTCTGTACACCATCAGTAGCTGTTGAGACAGCTTGGAGTATGATTTTATTGCTATTCCCATTGTTGTTCTTTTGATGCAACTTATGCCTAAGAAACAGAAACACGAGACTCAACGCCTACGTGGAGTTTATAGAGAGAGGGGAGAGAAAGAGGGGGTAGCTGGTGGCCAACCAAAAGCAGGAGAGAGAGAGAGGGAACAGAGAGAGAGGAATGAGAGAGCAAAGGAGAAGAGAGAGGCAGAGAAGGAGAGAGGCAGAGAGGCAGAGAGTGAGAGGGGTGTGGGCCACTTGCTTTTAAAAGGGAATTGCTCATGCATAACTGAGTCCTCTGGCTGCCAGGTAAAGCCAGGTAAAGCTGACATAGGGATGACACTGCCATGAGCCTCCCGCCCATCATTGGGGAGGGGGTCAGCTGGCTGCTAGTTCCTAACACCCATGCCTGCAGAACTGTGGCCAGGTCTTCTGAAATACCAAGTCCAACCAATATTGGAATGGATTAGACGGCTCTCTTGTGCCTCAGAGTGAAATAGTCTATGCTGCATATTGGGATGGGCACATCCAGGTATTATTTCTATATCTGGAAGGAGGGTAGTCAGGACACCCAATCCTGTCCAATTAGCTGGCAGCAAGGAATAAGCTAAATCACTGCACAAAGTAGGACTTGTCCAGAACCAGCACATAGAGCTGTGGAGACATTAATCACTGAAAAGCAAGAGGTAAAGGGGCTTGTCCTACATCTCTATCAAAGCTGTCATTCATTCTTAAAATGTTTGTAAAACCATGAGGAATTATCTTGATTTTAAAAGAGACTCTATGTGTGAAGTTATCCTTCCCCATGAATTCATAATTAGGCAACAAGGAATCATAAAGTACAGGTAATGCTTTGGACCAGGAGGTCCCCAAGTTCAACCATAGCTGGAAGTCTTTTGCTAGGCTGGGGTTGGTAATGTTTAAAGCATAATGGGTAGCAGACTGAATATCTGACGTTTGTGAGTTGCTGTTTATACCGCTGGGTTTGGGAAGTAATAATGTATGATAATCCGTATGAGGAATCAGAGAGTCAATCATGGTTTGCATTTTTTCTGGACTATGATTTCTCTGCCCTGATCTCTCAGCCCACCATCAGAAACACGGATGGGTGCTATCTTATCACAACAGGCTGGTTTTCCAGGTGGAGCAAAGTGTGAAGCCTGAGCATATTTGTTGGAGTAGAGATCTTAAGGATAGTTCCCTAGTCTCCTCCAAATTACCCTTTATAGTTTTAAAAGGGGAATGCTGTAAAGTATGATCGATTTTTATGAATGCACTCTTGAGAGGTGCCATAATACCTGGCATTTATTTTATCTACACAGTTGCACTCCATTGGACAAAGGCCTGGCTCTCCATTAATGATGGGAAGGGACTAAGGTTTGTTAACACGTATCCAGTCTTGAGTGACTCCCCTGTTAAGGGCAGACTGCATGGATAGATAAGCAGTTTTATCTCCTCAATCAACATATCCAGTGAAGGAACCAGTAGTAAGGTACTTTCCTCCCCTGCAATCACATGGGGCTCCATATAATGCTTTTATCAATTCACTGTCATCAATGAGCTGATCAAATCCTTGTTCTGAGAGAGGGAACAATAGGAGGGAGGCCCAAAATATAATGTATGTCTTCATGTCTGGAAAACAGAAAGGAATAAATATTCGAAAGCAGGATACTTCCAGTTGAAAGAATTCATGTTAACATCTATTTGTTTAACTAATCTCGCAGAGAGCCATCATCTGGCTGACTTCATTTCTTTGAAGTAAAAGCACACTGATCCTTGGCCCCACATTGGGAATGGGTTGGGGCCATGGCATGTGTTATTTGGGGGGAGTCTCTCCACATGAACGTGGTGAATGTTTTGTGTGTATTAGAGAGACAGAATAGCATGACAGCAGATTTTCCAACTTTATAATGATTTTAAAATTAATAATGAAGAGTGCATGTGTTAGGATATTTCTTAGGATGCCTGTGGTGGGATACCAGGTTCTCCCCTTTTAATTTATTAACAGGGAAGTTAAGCATGAGTTTAGTTGCTGTGCAGCTGTGAGCTTTTCAGTGTTAAGAAGTATTGATCGATCCATGCTGCCTCATCAGACAACCATGTAATTGTGTTCTCTCTGCCTATTGCCTGTCATGTTTTCTGTCACACTGTGCACTTCTTGCAGTGATGGCAGAAGCTATGAACTAAATAATGTCTTCCTCATAATATTCATGTCAGTTATTTTATCGCAGGAACAAAAAGTCTAACATGTAGGATGGGGAGAATCTAATCCCAGCCAGGGTCTGAACCATCATATAGAACCCAGGAAATCAAAGCAAGGCCTTGGAGGTCTGCCTACTGTGCTCCCTGCCATACAAAGACATGGTAAGGTTATTGATCTCGAACCCATAAAAGATTCCTTGGGTTGCACCCACCTCATTGATGGGGAATAGATGACAGGAACATCTAACTTTCTAAAGCACAGACCAGGATACAGAATTTTGATCTGTAGTGAGATAGTCCTTTTGTGGCACTGGCCATGCCCATTGGGGGTGGAGCCATGGGCAGAAGTGACCTGTGGAAGGAAGTCAGAGGAAGAGCCTGGAAAAGCTCTCTTGCTGGTGGGACTCGGACAGGAGAACATCCGGTGGAAATTGCTGGTGTTCATCTGTCTAGGCTGCAATTTATTTTTCCCTGAATAAACATTTGTTCAGCCTATTTATTTATCCTGATCCTTATTTAACCGCAATATTGATCATTTCATAATCACCTGTCAAGTGGGACATCCTGACAGGCTCTTAGATCAGGCTCCTGGGAATCCTGAACTGGATTGAACAGGCACATGTCACAGCAGTGGATCCAAGCTGTTCTTCAGCCATTCTGAATCAGACTCCAGGAGGGGAACTCTTATCCAGTGTTAATATGTGGAGATGAGATGGCACATTCCAGATGGCATCTAGGGCTCATTCATTCCTGATGCCTAATTTAGCATTCAGAATGGACAGGGCCCTAAGAGTTCAACATTCTGTGTGCCACAAAATTTTGACAAAGATAGCACTCAGGAGCAAATGCCTCAGCCTTTATATGCACTCACAGAAAATATTTCTGTATTTGTACTCCATTGGGCAGAGATCCCAGGAGGGGACGAGTGTGGAAGGGAAGAAGACAAGAACAAAGAAAGAGATGAAGAGAGAAAAGCATTAAAAATGAGCTGAGGGTTGTGACGTTGAGCTATGGACTGGACACAGTGGGACTGACTCCGATAAGGCAGTTTGGTTGGGATGGTGAATGGAGTGGGACGAGATGTAAACACTACATTGTTTCTTCCTCCAGCAAGCAAACACCAACTCATGCTTTGATGCATCTTTGCAAAGCCTAAGACTGACTTCATATTTATCTCATTTGACATCCCTCCAGTCATCCTTAGCAGGAGTAACAATTCCTCACCTCTATCCCCCCCCCCGTGCTAACTTTCTAACCTTCCTGGTTAAGACATATGCATATTAATAAACAATAGACTTTTTTAATGCATCTGAAGCTTCACTATCAAGAAGAAGGAGGAGATGGTAGAAGAACCAATAACCACGAGTAAGGCTTCTAATTGCAAGCTTAGCAGCTAGAAGAACCATGATTAAGGCTACTAGCCAGGAGGTAGTGGCTCAGGCCTCTAATCCCAGCATTTGGGAGGCAGAGGCAGGAAGACCACTGTGATGAGTGCATGGCCAGCATGGTCTACAAGAGTAAGTTCCAAGAGAGTTTCTAAAGCCACAGAGAAACCCTGTCTCAAAAAACCAAAGGTGGTGCGAGGAGGGGGCTACTAAATGCAACCTTAGCGGTTATCTGAAGTAATGTGAGCATCACCCTAGTAATCTTATCCCACATAAGAGGGTCCAGACTACTAAGGGACTTTGCCTAAAAAATGCAGTATGTTGACAAAAACAGTATTTTATTATCTCCTGCCACCTCATAAAACACCCCTTACAACTCTACCCTAGACCTTTGGAAAACAGGTGTGGTTGCCTTGAATCTGCTGGAACCACCTCATAGGTACAGCACAATTCAATGAGTAAGGCAGTGACTACTGTAAGAGTGATGTCAGATGTCTAAAATAGAGTAAGTCAGGCAAGAAAACTGGCATAGGCTATGACCCAGGAACTACCAAGATCTGTTGCATTTGGAAGCTATAGGCTATAAGTGGTCTGGGAAGATATCAGGAAAAATGGGAAAGAGTGGAGGGGTAGACCAGAGAAACCAGGAAGAGTACCATAAGACCAGTGAGGAGGTAGCCATGGCCTGTGAGGAAAATCTCTAGTCTAGACCAGGGTTATCTTTGTAGGTTGCCTTAGTTAGGGTTTGTTTTATGTGGTAAAACACCATGGACAATTGTTACTAGGGAAGGAAAGGGTAAATTTGGCTTATATTTCCACTTTGCTATTCATCACTGAAGGAAGTCAGGACAGGAATCAAACAGGGCAATTGCCTGCAGGCAGGAGCTGATGCAGACTCTTTAGACCTGTGCTGCTAACTGACCTCTTTTCTTAACAGAATCCTACTCCACTAGCCCAGGTATGGCCCCACCCACAAAGGTCTGGGCCATCCCAAATTGATCCTGAGAAAATGCCTTGGAGCCAGATTTCAAGGAGGCATTTTTTCTGCCAGGTCCCCTTCCTCTCCAATGACTATCTTGTGTCAAGTTGACACACAAAACCAGCCTTTCCAGAAGCACACAAACATGGTTTTCTGTTTTGTTTGCAATAATGGGAACTAAACCTCACCCTTGAACAAGCAAGGAGTACTCTGTACCGATGACCTATATTACCACACTTTTTAAAAGTTTTCCTTGTTTGCTTGGATGATTGGCTTTGATTATTATTTTTGTTCCTTACAATGTAATTTCAACCTTGATAGCTCAGCTGGTTGGGAAATGCCAGTTCTCTCTGCCTCATCCTCACAAATGCTAGCATTATAGACATAATATAGGCATGTTCCACCATGGCCTCTCAGAGAATTATTGGGCGTGAAAACACCACACATGAGCAAGGTTTAAGAAGCAGCCTCTGACACTTCAAACCTCTATGTACTCACAGCCAGGTCGACGAAAGAAGGATGGGCTAACAAGGACACACATGCATTGGAGGCTGGTTAGATGGAGAAGCTGGGTCCTGCTGCTAGCATGACTAAACAGGTGGGGACCAGCCTGCAAGCACAGGCTCAGAGAAATGGGAAGTGGGAAGGAAGGCGGGAGAAGCCTGTTAGCTCCCAAATATCAGCGGCAAGGTTGGCACAGTTGAGTACCAGAAAAGGGGTTGCTTGCCTTCTTGGTTTTTTTGACCTTACATAAACCACCATCATCCTCCTGGTACCTCAGGGTCATTTTTAAAATAAAAATTATGAGTGAAATATATGAGGCATAAAGTTGTTATGTGTGGCTTCACCCAAAGTTGCAGATCTCTAGCACTGTCTTCCAAACCAGGTACCAGGCACTTCCCAAGGCTGTTCCTACCACAGCAAACTCCAGCTAGCCCTAAAAAGTGTACACTGTCAGCCCATTGGCTAGCTGAGGACACAGTCTGACCTACCAAGAACTAATGCTTCTGTAGGTGGGTCACAAGGCTGGACCTCCCTCCTCCAAATTATTTGTGTCTTCTGAATTTAAACTCACCCTGAGCTTAAACCCACATGAACAAGAAAGAACCACGAATATTTTCTGCCAGGCAGGAACCCCTGCCAGTTCCACACTTCTTCCTTTGTTTCCTACAGGATTGAGAGACTGCAATAACCATCCAAAGCACTTTTATGTGAGTCCCACATTTTTCTCTGAAAACTTGGTTGTGGTGCTGTGATTTAATTTCTGTTGGTCTTAAGAGTTTTGAATATTTGCAATTATATTGTTAAAATAAACACCTTTATACCTTTATTTAGTTTAAAGACTGAAGCACACACCACCAAACCCAAGCCCTTCATCTCCCACACATCAGAGTCTCCCTCTGAGGTCCTGGCTGGCTTGAAACTATGTATGTAGCCCAGGCTATGATCCTGCCTCAGCCTCCTCAGTGCTGGGATTACAGGTCTCAACCACCATTCCTAGATATTCTTTTCTCCAACTGTGTCCTCATGTCCACTTTAAGAGTTTTCCCTCCTGCTAGGAGGTGTTAGCACACACCTTCATCCCAGCACTCCAGAGGCAGAGGCAGGAAATCTTTGAGTCTAAGCACAGCCTGGTCTACAGGGTGAGCTCTATGACAGCCAGGATTACACTGAGAAACCCTGTCTTGAAAAACCAAAGAAATGATTTTCCTCTGGTAGTGGCTGTCCTGTGCATATCAGATGCACTATAAGTAAAGTGAATAGACACAAGAGTAAGAGAATGTTAAATTGCATTCTCCACTCAAAACTTCAAGGGAAAGAGCCACCATGCACAGTATGCCCATTTAAACTCAGAACAAAGCAGCTCGTGGAATGGAGCAAATATAGATAAAACTTCAGGCAGAATTATCCTTGTTTCGTATCAGAATATCATTCAGTGTATGAGCTCTCCTGTAATCCCAAATTTCATAAAACAGTTTCATAAACTGTTTATAGTACTTACTGGTATGCATAATGGGAACCAAACCAATGTCTGTCTGTTCTTCCGTTGCAGTCACAACAGTAGCTGAGCCAGAAAGAAAAACTGTCATGCTGAGCAGTGGAGCGGTCACTGGGTCCGCCCAGATGCTGTGGGAACATAAAGAACAGAAATGTTTCTAACTGGCCTGTCAGACAAGACACAACTTGTAGTGTAGAGCAGGCTGCCTTTCCAGCACCTATCGGCTGACAACTTGTCAACCGTGTATAAAATCCCTGAGAGGCAGCTTCAAAGCTGAGAAATGGGTGAGATTCTGAAAAAAGATCATACATACACCCCTGTTTGGTCAGGGGGAGCTATGCTATTGAGAAGTTCTGAACCAGCACTACGTAATATTCAGGGGAAAATAGAAATGCAGTGAGATTTGGTATCTGGCCTTAACCAAGTAGAACTGTCTGGAATGGAAATGGCAGAATAGGAATTCAGGAGAGTTATAATACCTTCCCAGGATTCTTCCTCGGTGCAGGCACTGAGAAAAACGTACCTGTTTCTTCCTTTTCCCATCTTTGTTTTCTTTCTGGTGCTGCCGACTGCCTTGGCATGGGTTGGTGATCTAAACCCATATAGAGTGGCACTCTTAGGACATGTGACTTTGTTGGAGTGGGTATGACTTGTTAGGGGAATTATCTCACTATAGGTTTTGCGCTCTGCTGCTTCCTATGCTCAAGATACTGCCCAGTACATTTCAGTCAATTTCTTTCATCCTGCAAGCCAAGATGTACCCAAGTACCATGTCTCCTTTCATGCCACTATACTTCCCACAATGCTCCTTATCATTGTAATATTGGACTGAACCTCTGAAAGTGTAAGTTACCACCTTGTTAAG